>NC_133655.1:55695270-55995270 GCF_009905375.1 Apium graveolens
AAGAATTCATGGGTTTATGGGCTGTGATGGGTTTTTGTGTGTTTGTTTTTGTTTTTTTTTTCTGAACTGCAAAAATTTTCTGGAACTCGACCCCTGCGCGGCCGCTCAGCATTTCTGCGCGGGCGCGCAGAGGGTCTCTGGAAAAAAAAATTTCAGCCCCTATTTTCTGATTTTTTTGTGTTTTTGGATAGGTTATTAACTTCTAAGGGTTCCTGTAACAACAATTCATGGGTTGCCTCCCACGCAGCGCTTCTTTTTCGTCATTAGCTTGACGTTCCGTACCTTTCTCATGTAGTCAACAAAATGGCACTAACCACCTCTCGGTTTGCCATGTCCCCATAGTAGTGCTTCAACCGCTGACCGTTAACCTTGAATGCTTGGTCCGAATCATTCTCAAAAATTTCCACCGCTCAATGTGGAAACACAGTTTTGACAATAAAAGGTCCAGACCACCTTGATTTCAACTTCCCAGGAAAAAGTCGGAGCCGAGAGTTGAATAACAGAACTTGTTACCCTGGCACAAATAACTTAGGATGTAGCTTCCTATTGTGCCACCTCTTCACCTTTTCCTTATACATTTTGTTATTCTCGTACGCTTGCAGTCGAAATTCATCAAGTTCATTAAGCTGAAGCATTCTTTTCTTACCAGCTGCATCTAAATCCAGGTTCAATTTCTTCAATGCCCAGTAGGCCTTATGCTCAAGCTCCGCCGGTAGATGACATCCCTTACCGTACACCAACTGAAACGGTGACATCCCAAGTGGAGTTTTGTATGCTGTTCTGTAAGCCCAAACAGCTTCATCGAGCTTTAAAGACCAATCCTTCCTTGACGGACAAACAACCTTCTCTAGAATGCGCTTTATCTCTCTATTAGACACTTCCGCTTGACCATTTATTTGTGGATGATAGGCAGTAGCTACTCGATGATTCACATTATAACGCTGCATCATAGAAGTGAACTTACGGTTGCAAAAATGCGATCCTTCATCACTTATGATTACCCGAGGCGTTCCAAACCTTGTGAAAATTTGCTTATGAAGAAAATTTAGCACTGCCTTTGCATCATTTGTCGGTAAAGCTTTAACTTCGACCCATTTTGAGACATAATCGACTGCCAGCAAGATGTACTGATTATTGCAAGACGAGATAAAAGGCCCCATGAAATCGATTCCCCATACATCAAAGACCTCGACTTCAAGCATCACATTTAATGGCATCTCATCCTTCCTTGACAAATTTCCCACTCTTTGGCAACGATCACACCTTAAAACAAACTGATGAGCATCCTTGAACAAAGTAGGCCAGAAAAAACCTGCTTGCAGAATACGAGCTGCCGTCTTCTCACCTCCATAGTGTCCACCATAAACCGTGGAATGGCAGTCTCGTAATATCCCCTCCGTCTCACAGAACGGGATACATCTCCTGATGATCTGGTCAGCTCCCTGTCTAAACAAATATGGTTCATCCCACATATACCACTTCACCTCATGCAGAAACTTCTTCTTTTGAGCGGATGTCAAATTAAGCGGCATTATATTGCTGACAAGATAGTTTACAATATCTGCAAACCATGGTTCTTCCTCCTGAATTGCAAACAACTGCTCATCCAGAAAAGATTCATTGATTAACGTCCTATCTTGTGAAGTAGACTCGGGATTCTCCAACCTAGAGAGATGGTCAGCTACTTGATTCTCGGTACCTTTTCTATCTTTGATCTCTAACTCAAATTCCTGAAGTAAAAGCACCCAACGAATGAGTCTCGGCTTCGAATCCTTCTTAGAAACCAGATAGCGAATAGCTGCATGATCAGTGAATACTGTCACTTTCGTACCAAGCAGATAAGATCAAAATTTCTCAAAGCCAAAGACTATAGCCAAAAGCGCCTTCTCAGTAGTGGTGTAGTTCAATTGGGCCCCATTTAAAGTCTTACTCGCATAGTAGACCACATGGAAGAGATTTTTCTTGCGCTGTCCCAGAACTGCACCTACCGCATAGTCACTCGCATCACACATCATCTCAAACGGTTCTGTCCAATCTGGTGCTGTAATAACTGGTGCAGTGATCAAACTCTTCTTGAGAGTCTCGAATGCTGCCAAACATTCATCATCAAATTTGAAAGGCACATCTTTCTCAAGCAAATTGCACAATGGCTTCGATATCTTTGAAAAGTCCTTGATGAATCGCCGATAAAAACCCGCATGACCGAGAAAACTACGGATTCCTTTCACAGAATTGGGTGGGGGAAGATTTTCAATGACTCCCACCTTGGCCTTGTCCACCTCCAGACCCTTGCTAGAGACCTTATGCCCAAGGATAATGCCTTCACGCACCATAAAATGACATTTCTCCCAATTAAGCACCAAATTAGTTTCCACGCATCTTTTGAGTACGGCGCGCAGATTATTCAAACATTCATCATATGAGTGTCCAAAGACGGAGAAGTCATCCATGAACACTTCAACGTTATTTCCAATCATGTCAGAGAATATAGCCATCATACATCTCTGAAAGGTGGTCGGGGTGCCACATAACCCAAACGAAACTCTACGAAAAGCAAATGTGCCAAATGGACAAGTGAAGGTAGTCTTTTCCTGATCCTCTGGTGCAATACAAATCTGATTATACCCGGAATAACCATCCAGAAGACAAAAATACTCATGTCCCGCCAATCTGTCAAGCATTTGATCAATGAATGGGAGAGGGAAGTGATCCTTCCTCGTGGCTTTGTTCAATTTTCTATAATCCATGCATACTCTCCATCCTGTAACTGTTCGAGTAGGGATGAGCTCATTCTTTTCATTTGCGACCACAGTGATACCTCCTTTCTTAGGTACACATTGCACGGGGCTCACCCACGAGCTGTCAGAAATAGGATAAATGATGCCTGCATCTAGCCATTTCAGAATTTCTTTCTTCACCACCTCCTTCATGATCGGGTTCAGTCTTCGCTGTTGTTCCACAGTTGGCTTACTACCTTCCTCTAACAGAATTTTATGCATACAATATGAAGGACTTATCCCCTTGATGTCTTCTATGGTCCATCCTATAGCCGATTTGAATTCTCTCAAAATCCTTAAGAGCTTGTCTTCCTCATTACCTGAAAGGTCAGCTGAAATAATAACAGGTAACGTAGATGAATCACCTAAAAAAGCATACCTCAAGTGTTCAGGTAATGGTTTAAGCTCCAAGGTAGGTGCTTCCTCTATTGATGGTTTGAGCTTCCCTTCAGCATTCTTAAGGTCAGAAGTACCAAGAGATTCAAATGGTATGTCGAGCTTTCGCTTCCATGGAGAAGCGTTCAGATATTGTAATTGCTCGTTGCTATCTCCATCATCGCTGTCAAAATCCCCCACTAAGGCCTTTTCCAATGCATCAGACATTAGCATGTGATCGAGTTCCGAAGTAACCGCAGAATCAATCACATCCACTTTTAAGCACTCCTCATCTTCTGTAGGGAATTTCATTGCCTTGAATACGTTGAAGGTCACATCCTGATCTTGGACCCGCATAGTAAGTTCCCCTTTTTGCACATCTATCAAGGTACGGCCAGTAGCCAAGAAAGGCCTCCTCAAGATTATGGGAATCTTCTTATCTTCCTCAAAATCCAGAATAACAAAATCAGCAGGAAAGAAGAGCTTATCCACCTTGACGAGCACATCCTCAACTATGCCCCTTGGGTAAGTAATGGAACGGTCCGCCAATTGTAGCGACATGTATATGGGTTTTGGATCAGGCAGATCCAGCTTTTTAAAGATCGACAAGGGCATCAGATTAATGCTTGCTCCCAAATCACAAAGGCACTTGTCAAAAGTTAGATTGCCAATGGTGCAAGGAATGGTGAAGCTTCCTGGATCTTTCAGTTTTGGTGGTAACTTTTGCTGCAGAACAGCGCTGCATTCTTCTGTGAGAGCAACGGTTTCAAGGTCATCCAGTTTCACCTTCCTTGAAAGAATATTCTTCATAAACTTCGCATAACTAGGCATTTGTTCCAGAGCCTCAGCGAAAGGTATATTGATGTGAAGTTTCTTGAACACCTCCAGAAACTTCCCGAACTGTCTATCCAGCTTTTGTTGCTGCAATCTCTTAGGAAAAGGTGGTGGAGGATAGAGCTGTTTCTCCCCTGTATTAGCCTCAGGCAGAGTGTGTTCAACAGTAGTCTTCTTTGGTTCCGCCACTTTCTCCTTTTGCTTAGATTCTTCATCTCTAACTTCAGCTTCGACTTCTTTTGCCTTTTCAGCATCAGCTACTTTTCCAGACCTTAAGGTAATAGCCTTGACTTGCTCTTTAGCTTCCTTCCTGTCTGGTACTTCCGTGTCACTGGGAAGAGTGCCAGGTTGACGATTGAGCACTGCATTGGCTAATTGACCGATTTGATTTTCCAAGGTCTTGATAGAAACCACCTGACTCTTGCACAACAGCTTAAGTTCCTCAAAATCAGCACTAGTAGGTGCAGCTGCACTTCCCTGTTGAGGATATGATTACCTTGTAGCATACTGCTGTGGTTGCTGGAATCCAGGTGGGTTAAACTGTTTACTTACTCCTTGCTGATATGGTGGCTGAATAGCATTCTGATTATTTCCCCAGCTGAAATTTGGATGATTTCTGTTGTTAGGATGATAGGTCGCTGGCACAGGCTGCTGTTGTTGCTGATAATTATTCACATACAAAACAGATTCGTTGACAAGAGAACACTGATCCGTAGCATGAGAACCTGCACAAAGCTCACAAACCATAGCTATTTGATTAACTCCATACGTAGCCAAAGAATCAACCTTCATTGATAGCGCTTGGAGCTGGGCTGTAATAGCGGTGGCTGCATCAACTTCCAGAATACCTGCTACCTTGCCTGACGTCATCCTCTGAGTTGGGTTTTGATGCTCATTTGCAGCCATCGTCTCGATAAGATTATACGCCTCAGTATAGCTTTTAGCCCATAAGGCTCCTCCAGCTGCTGCATCGAACATGGGCCGAGATTGGGCCCCCAAACCATTATAAAAACCAGTAATTACCATCCAATCCAGCATTCCATGATGTGGACATTTTCTCAACATTTCCTTGTAGCGTTCCCAAGCCTCGCACATAGATTCTGTAGGTTGCTGCGCAAACTGAGTAAGAGCACTCCTCATAGCAGCAGTCTTTGCCATTGGATAAAACTTCACCAGAAACTTTTGCGCAAGATCTTGCCACGTAGTGATGGACCCAGCTGGTTCAGAATGTAACCAGTCTTTAGCCTTATCCCTCAGTGAGAATGGGAAAAGCCTCAACTTGATAGCCTCATCAGTCATGCCATTATACTTAAAAGTGCTGCAGATCTCGACAAAATTCCTTTTGTGCATGTTGGGGTCTTCAGTTGCCGCTCCTCCAAAAGAAACAGAATTATGCACCATCTGAATAGTGCCCGGCTTGATTTCAAAGGTGTTAGCTTGAATAGCCGGATGAAGGATGCTTGACTGAATGTCATCAATTTTAGGCCGAGAAAAATCCATAAGAGCTGGATCAGCTTGAACAATACGATCTCCCATGTTTACTGGTTCTTTCTGCTCAGTTCCTGAATCCGAATCCTCAAAATCTAACTTCTCCGGAGTATCAAGAACTTCGTCTTTCTCCTCAGCTGTATCGAAGGTCCTCTTGCGAGTACGAGAACGAGTTTGCATAAACGCTTGCTAAAGTACCTGAAACACAACCGAAAAGAGTAATTAACTACTACGTCCTAATCACTGAGTCCTAATGACCAATGATGGTAAGTACATAAACTAAACAAATACGCCAAGTCCCCGGCAGCGGCGCCAAAAACTTGTTAGGGCGAAATCATGCACTAATATACACGCAAGTATACGCGTTCGCAAGTAATATAGAATACTTTCTAGTTCGTTCCCTCAGAGACTCAGACTAAGTTATTGTCTAATTAAACTCACTCACCAATGTATGATTACTTCTCAATGTTAAGATAACACTTAAAATTGTTGATTAAATATTAACTATAATTAACTACTTAATTAACCACTTAACTAACACTTCAATTTATCAATAATAAAACACTCATGAGATCACAACTTCATTATTACTTCCTTCTATAGCCATTGTTATTACCTTTAGCATGTGACAGTGATGATATTAATCGAATAACACGAAACTGATAAAAGCCAACTTTCATTGTACTAATACCATTCTACCAAGCATCCACAATTAAGATAGAAGTTGAATAGTCATCAATTATGTTGAGTTCCTATATGTCTACAGAAATTGACAACACAACGATTTAAGCACAAGTTATTCCTTTTGATTACATAGGGCAAATAAAACTGTTAGAGTTACCCACTAATTATGCACAACGTACATGAACCTATGCTAGCATGGCAAGTTCTAAATCTCAAGATCCACCGTCGCTTCACAAGAGATTAACACCCTATCTTATATGTTCGTGACGCACATAAGACGAATACGCACAACCAATACTAGATATCATGCAATCATCACACACTAAAGTATTAAACAATTAACTAAAGAATTCCATAATAAATCTGTTGCAACCCCATGATCACGATTAGCCCATAATAGAACTTATCGCCATCATGGGTTCATATGAAATCATGATAAACAACACAAGAAAATAATAACTAAACTAATTATATTAAAATAGAGTACGTCACAAGAGTAAATAAGTCAAAGCAAGAAAACTAGCATCCAACGTTACAACGAAACAAGAATCACAAGAACATATGCTTCCCCTTCGTTGCAGTGTGCTAAATCGGTCTTCTTCCTTATCTCCTTTGCTTCTTGCGCCAAACACAATCTAAAACATAATCTCCTTCTTATTCTCTATGAAAACGTCTCAAATCTACTTATATAATAGTCCCATAAAACTCAGATTACATAGAAGTTGGAAGCCAAACAGAAGTAGAAGTCTAAAATAATTTATCCTTTTCCCCGACCCTGCGCGGCCGCTCAGCATTTCTGCGCGGGCGCGCAAGGCTGCTGCGCGGCCGCTCAGCATTGCTGCGCGGGCGCGCAGGACCCTACTGGAAAAATTCCAGGTTTGCTCCGTTTCTTCACCATAATCTGCCCGTTCTTTTCCTCTCGCAATGGTGAACACATGCCAAGGCTTATTCTTGATGATTCCTCCTCCGAAATGCAACTAATACCCTGAAATGCATAAACACTAGAAAAACGCATCAAATACACAAAATACTTGATTACAAGACACCAATTTAAGCCATTTTAAGACGTTCTAAGTGGTATAAAATGCCACTTATCAGGTACCACTTTATACGAGTTAATTTTGAGCCACATTTTGGCTCTAATCAACCTTGTTACTCACTTTACACCATATTAGAGTGATTTAACACCCTATAAGGGTCACTTTCCACCATATATTAGTACAATTAACATGTAAACATCTTATACGTCCAATTTGACATCCGTTTACCAACTCTTCTTACCACTTTTATTCGAGTCAACTTTGGGCCACATTTTGGCCCTAATCAACCTTGTAAGTCACTTTACACCATATTAGAGTGATTTTGCACCCTATAAAAGTCACTTGCCACCATATATTAGTACTATTAACATGTCAGCATCATATACATCCAATTTGACATCCTTTTACCTTCTTTCGGTATCACTTTTATACGAGTCAATTTTGGGCCATATTTTGGCTCTAATCAACCTTGTAACTAAATTTACACCATATTAGAGTGATTTTGCACCCTATAAGAGTCACTTGTCACCATATATTAGTACAATTAACATGTAAACATCATATACGTTCAATTTGACATCCTTTTACCTCCTTTCGGTACCACTTTTATACGAGCCAATTTTGGGCCATATTTTGGCTCTAATCAACCTTGTGACTAAATTTATACCATATTAGAGTGATTTTGCACCCTATAAGAGTCACTTGTCACCATATATTAGTACAATTAACTTGTAAACATCATATACTAGTACGATTAACATTAACTTGTCACCATATTTTGAGTCACTTGACACCATATATTAGTACAATTAACATTTAACATCATATACGTCCAATTTGACATCCTTTTACCAACTCTTGTTACGACTTTTATTCGAGTCAATTTTGGGCCAAATTTTGGCTCTAATCAACCTTGTAATTCACTTTACACCATATTAGAGTGATTTTGTACCCTATAAGAGTCACTTGACACCATATATTAGTACAATTAACATGTAAACATCATATACAAACAATTTGACATCCTTTTACCTCCTTTCGGTACCACTTTTATACGAGTCAATTTTGGGCCATATTTTGGCTCTAATCAACCTTGTAAGTAAATTTACACCATATTAGAGTGATTCTGCACCCTATAAGAGTCACTTGACACCATATATTAGTACAATTAACATGTAAAAATTATATATTCAATTTGATTACCTTTTACCACCTCTTGGTACCACTTTATACGAGTTAATTTTGGGCCACATTTTAGCTCTAATCAACCTTGTAAGTCACTTTGCACCATATTAGAGTGATTTTGCACCCTATAAAAGTCACTTGTCACCATATATTAGTACAATTAACATGTAAACATCATATACGTCCAATTTGATTACCTTTTACCACCTCTTGGTACCACTTTATACGAGTCAATTTTGGGCCACATTTTGGCTCTAATCAACCTTGTAATTCACTTTATACCATATTAGAGTGATTTTACACCCTATAAGAGTCACTTTTCACCACATATTAGTACAATTAACATGTAAACATCGTATACGTCGAATTTGACATCTTTTTACCACCTCTTGGTACCAGTTTTATACGAGTCATATTTGGGCCACATTTTGGCTCTAATAAACTTTGTAATTCACTTTACACCATATTAGAGTGATTTTGCACCCTATAATAGTTACTTGCCGCCATATATTTGTACAATTAACATGTAAACATAATATACATCCAATTTAACATTCTTTACCTCCTTTTAGTACCACTTTTATACAAGTAAATTTTGGGCCTCATTTTAGCTCTAACCACCCTTGTAAGTCACTTTACACCATATTAGAGTGATTTTGCACCCTATAAGAGTCACTTGCCACCATATATTAGTAATATTAACATGTCAACATCATATACATCCAATTTAACATCCTTTTACCTCCTTTCGGTACCACTTTTATACGAGCCAATTTTGGGCCATATTTTGGCTCTAATCAACCTTGTGACTAAATTTACACCATATTAGATTGATTTTGCGCCCTATAAGAGTCACTTGTCACCATATATTAGTACAATTAACATGTAAACATCATATACTAGTACGATTAACATTAACTTGTCACGATATTTTGAGTCACTTTCCACCATATATTAGTACAATAAAATGTAAACATCATATACGTCCAATTTGACATCCTTTTACCAACTCTTGTTACCACTTTTATTCGAGTCAATTTTGGGCCACATTTTGGCTCTAATCAACTTTGTAATTCACTTTACACCATATTAGAGTGATTTTGCACCCTATAAGAGTCACTTGACACCATATATTAGTACAATTAACATGTAAATATCATATACAAACAATTTGACATCCTTTTACCTCCTTTCGGTACCACTTTTATACGAGTCAATTTTGGGCCATATTTTTGCTCTAATCAACCTTGTAAGTAAATTTACACCATATTAGAGTGATTTTGCACCCTATAAGAGTCACTTGACACCATATATTAGTACAATTAACATGTAAAAATTATATATTCAATTTGATTAACTTTTACCACCTCTTGGTACCACTTTATACGAGTTAATTTTGGGCCACATTTTAGCTCTAATCAACCTTGTAAGTCACTTTATACCATATTAGAGTGATTTTGCACCCTATAAAAGTCACTTGTCACCATATATTAGTACAATTAACATGTAAACATCATATACGTCCAATTTGATTACCTTTTACCACCTCTTGGTACCACTTTATATGAGTCAATTTTGGGCCACATTTTTGCTCTAATCAACCTTGTAATTCACTTTATACCATATTAGAGTGATTTTGCACCCTATAAGAGTCACTTTTCACCACATATTAGTACAATTAACATGTAAACATCGTATACGTCCAATTTGATATCTTTTTACCACCTCTTGGTACCAGTTTTATACGAGTCATATTTGGGCCACATTTTGGCTCTAATAAACTTTGTAATTCACTTTACACCATATTAGAGTGATTTTGCACCCTATAATAGTTACTTGCCGCCATATATTTGTACAATTAACATGTAAACATAATATACATCCAATTTAACATTCTTTACCTCCTTTTAGTACCACTTTTATACAAGTAAATTTTGGGCCTCATTTTAGCTCTAACCACCCTTGTAAGTCACTTTACACCATATTAGAGTGATTTTGCACCCTATAAGAGTCACTTGCCACCATATATTAGTACTATTAACATGTCAACATCATATACATCCAATTTAACATCCTTTTACCTCCTTTCGGTACCACTTTTATACGAGCCAATTTTGGGCCATATTTTGGCTCTAATCAACCTTGTGACTAAATTTACACCATATTAGATTGATTTTGCACCCTATAAGAGTCACTTGTCACCATATATTAGTACAATTAACATGTAAACATCATATACTAGTACGATTAACATTAACTTGTCACCATATTTTGAGTCACTTTCCACCATATATTAGTACAATTAACATGTAAACATCATATACGTCCAATTTGACATCCTTTTACCAACTCTTGTTACCACTTTTATTCGAGTCAATTTTGGGCCACATTTTGGCTCTAATCAACTTTGTAATTCACTTTACACCATATTAGAGTGATTTTGCACCCTATAAGAGTCACTTGACACCATATATTAGTACAATTAACATGTAAATATCATATACAAACAATTTGACATCCTTTTACCTACTTTCGGTACCACTTTTATACGAGTCAATTTTGGGCCATATTTTGGCTCTAATCAACCTTGTAACTAAATTTACACCATATTAGAGTGATTTTGCACCCTATAAGAGTCACTTGACACTATATATTAGTACAATTAACATGTAAAAATTATATATTCAATTTGATTACCTTTTACCACCTCTTGGTACCACTTTATACGAGTTAATTTTGGGCCACATTTTAGCTCTAATCAACCTTGTAAGTCACTTTACACCATATTAGAGTGATTTTGCACCCTATAAAAGTCATTTGTCACCATATATTAGTACAATTAACATGTAAACATCATATACGTCCAATTTGATTACCTTTTACCACCTCTTGGTACCACTTTGTACGAGTCAATTTTGGGCCACATTTTGGCTCTAATCAACCATGTTACTCACTTTACACAAAATTAGAGTGATCTTACACCCTATAAGAGTCACTTGCCACCATATATTAGTACTATTAACATGTCAGCATCATATACATCCAATTTGACATCCTTTTACCTTCTTTCGGTACCACTTTTATACGAGTCAATTTTGGGCCATATTTTGGCTCTAATCAACCTTGTAACTAAATTTACACCATATTAGAGTGATTTTGCACCCTATAAGAGTCACTTGACACCATATATTAGTACAATTAACATGTAAACATCATATACATCCAATTTGACATCCTTTTACCTCCTTTCGGTACCACTTTTATACGAGTCAATTTTGGGCCATATTTTGGCTCTAATCAACCTTGTAAGTAAATTTACACCATATTAGAGTGATTTTGCACCCTATAAGAGTCACTTGACACCATATATTAGTACAATTAACATGTAAAAATTATATATTCAATTTGATTACCTTTTACCACCTCTTGGTACCACTTTATACGAGTTAATTTTGGGCCACATTTTAGCTCTAATCAACCTTGTAAGTCACTTTACACCATATTAGAGTGATTTTGCACCCTATAAAAGTCACTTGTCACCATATATTAGTACAATTAACATGTAAACATCATATACGTCCAATTTGATTACCTTTTACCACCTCTTGGTACCACTTTATACGAGTCAATTTTGGGCCACATTTTGGCTCTAATCAACCTTGTAATTCACTTTATACCATATTAGAGTGATTTTGCACCCTATAAGAGTCACTTTTCACCTTATATTAGTACAATTAACATGTAAACATCGTATACGTCCAATTTGACATCTTTTTACCACCTCTTGGTACCAGTTTTATACGAGTCATATTTGGGCCACATTTTGGCTCTAATAAACTTTGTAATTCACTTTACACCATATTAGAGTGATTTTGCACCCTATAATAGTTACTTGCCGCCATATATTTGTACAATTAACATGTAAACATAATATACATCCAATTTAACATTCTTTACCTCCTTTTAGTACCACTTTTATACAAGTAAATTTTGGGCCTCATTTTAGCTCTAACCACCCTTGTAAGTCACTTTACACCATATTAGAGTGATTTTGCACCCTATAAGAGTCACTTGCCACCATATATTAGTAATATTAACATGTCAACATCATATACATCCAATTTAACATCCTTTTACCTCCTTTCGGTACCACTTTTATACGAGCCAATTTTGGGCCATATTTTGGCTCTAATCAACCTTGTGACTAAATTTACACCATATTAGATTGATTTTGCACCCTATAAGAGTCACTTGTCACCATATATTAGTACAATTAACATGTAAACATCATATACTAGTACGATTAACATTAACTTGTCACGATATTTTGAGTCACTTTCCACCATATATTAGTACAATAAAATGTAAACATCATATACGTCCAATTTGACATCCTTTTACCAACTCTTGTTATCACTTTTATTCGAGTCAATTTTGGGCCACATTTTGGCTCTAATCAACTTTGTAATTCACTTTACACCATATTAGAGTGATTTTGCACCCTATAAGAGTCACTTGACACCATATATTAGTACAATTAACATGTAAATATCATATACAAACAATTTGACATCCTTTTACCTCCTTTCGGTACCACTTTTATACGAGTCAATTTTGGGCCATATTTTGGCTCTAATCAACCTTGTAAGTAAATTTACACCATATTAGAGTGATTTTGCACCCTATAAGAGTCACTTGACACCATATATTAGTACAATTAACATGTAAAAATTATATATTCAATTTGATTACCTTTTACCACCTCTTGGTACCACTTTATACGAGTTAATTTTGGGCCACATTTTAGCTCTAATCAACCTTGTAAGTCACTTTATACCATATTAGAGTGATTTTGCACCCTATAAAAGTCACTTGTCACCATATATTAGTACAATTAACATGTAAACATCATATACGTCCAATTTGATTTCCTTTTACCACCTCTTGGTACCACTTTATATGAGTCAATTTTGGGCCCCATTTTGGCTCTAATCAACCTTGTAATTCACTTTATACCATATTAGAGTGATTTTGCACCCTATAAGAGTCACTTTTCACCACATATTAGTACAATTAACATGTAAACATCGTATACGTCCAATTTGACATCTTTTTACCACCTCTTGGTACCAGTTTTATACGAGTCATATTTGGGCCACATTTTGGCTCTAATAAACTTTGTAATTCACTTTACACCATATTAGAGTGATTTTGCACCCTATAATAGTTACTTGCCGCCATATATTTGTACAATTAACATGTAAGCATAATATACATCCAATTTAACATTCTTTACCTCCTTTTAGTACCACTTTTATACAAGTAAATTTTGGGCCTCATTTTAGCTCTAACCACCCTTGTAAGTCACTTTACACCATATTAGAGTGATTTTGCACCCTATAAGAGTCACTTGCCACCATATATTAGTACTATTAACATGTCAACATCATATACATCCAATTTAACATCCTTTTACCTCCTTTCGGTACCACTTTTATACGAGCCAATTTTGGGCCATATTTTGGCTCTAATCAACCTTGTGACTAAATTTACACCATATTAGATTGATTTTGCACCCTATAAGAGTCACTTGTCACCATATATTAGTACAATTAACATGTAAACATCATATACTAGTACGATTAACATTAACTTGTCACCATATTTTGAGTCACTTTCCACCATATATTAGTACAATTAACATGTAAACATCATATACGTCCAATTTGACATCCTTTTACCAACTCTTGTTACCACTTTTATTCGAGTCAATTTTGGGCCACATTTTGGCTCTAATCAACTTTGTAATTCACTTTACACCATATTAGAGTGATTTTGCACCCTATAAGAGTCACTTGACACCATATATTAGTACAATTAACATGTAAATATCATATACAAACAATTTGACATCCTTTTACCTCCTTTCGGTACCACTTTTATACGAGTCAATTTTGGGCCATATTTTGGCTCTAATCAACCTTGTAACTAAATTTACACCATATTAGAGTGATTTTGCACCCTATAAGAGTCACTTGACACCATATATTAGTACAATTAACATGTAAAAATTATATATTCAATTTGATTACCTTTTACCACCTCTTGGTACAACTTTATACGAGTTAATTTTGGGCCACATTTTAGCTCTAATCAACCTTGTAAGTCACTTTACACCATATTAGAGTGATTTTGCACCCTATAAAAGTCATTTGTCACCATATATTAGTACAATTAACATGTAAACATCATATACGTCCAATTTGATTACCTTTTACCACCTCTTGGTACCACTTTTATTCGAGTAAATTTTGGGCCTCATTTTAGCTCTAACCACCCTTGTAAGTCACTTTACACCATATTAGAGTGATTTTGCACCCTATAAGAGTCACTTGCCACCATATATTAGTACTATTAACATGTCAACATCATATACATCCAATTTAACATCCTTTTACCTCCTTTCGGTACCACTTTTATACGAGCCAATTTTGGGCCATATTTTGGCTCTAATCAACCTTGTGACTAAATTTACACCATATTAGATTGATTTTGCACCCTATAAGAGTCACTTGTCACCATATATTAGTACAATTAACATGTAAACATCATATACTAGTACGATTAACATTAACTTGTCAACATATTTTGAGTCACTTTCCACCATATATTAGTACAATTAACATGTAAACATCATATACGTCCAATTTGACATCCTTTTACCAACTCTTGTTACCACTTTTATTCGAGTCAATTTTGGGCCACATTTTGGCTCTAATCAACTTTGTAATTCACTTTACACCATATTAGAGTGATTTTGCACCCTATAAGAGTCACTTGACACCATATATTAGTACAATTAACATGTAAATATCATATACAAACAATTTGACATCCTTTTACCTCCTTTCGGTACCACTTTTATACGAGTCAATTTTGGGCCATATTTTGGCTCTAATCAACCTTGTAACTAAATTTACACCATATTAGAGTGATTTTGCACCCTATAAGAGTCACTTGACACCATATATTAGTACAATTAACATGTAAAAATTATATATTCAATTTGATTACCTTTTACCACCTCTTGGTACAACTTTATACGAGTTAATTTTGGGCCACATTTTAGCTCTATTCAACCTTATAAGTCACTTTACACCATATTAGAGTGATTTTGCACCCTATAAAAGTCATTTGTCACCATATATTAGTACAATTAACATGTAAACATCATATATGTCCAATTTGATTACCTTTTACCACCTCTTGGTACCACTTTATACGAGTCAATTTTGGGCCACATTTTGGCTCTAATCAACCATGTTACTCACTTTACACAAAATTAGAGTGATCTTACACCCTATAAGAGTCACTTGCCACCATATATTAGTACAATTAACATGTAAACATCGTATACGTCGAATTTGACATCCTTTTACCAACTCTTGGTACCACTTTTATTCGAGTCAATTTTGGGCAACATTTTGCCTCTAATCAACCTTGTAAATCACTTTACATCATATTAGAGTGATTTTGCACCTTATAAGAGTCACTTGACACCATATATTAGTACAATTAATATGTAAACATCATATACGTCCAATTTGACATCCTTTTACCAACTCTTGTTACCACTTTTATTCGAGTCAATTTTGGGCCACATTTTGGCGCTAATCAACCTTGTAAGTCACTTTACACCATATTAGAGTGATTTTGCACCCTATAAAAGTCACTTGCCACCATATATTAGTACTATTAACATGTAAATATCATAAACATCCAATTTGACATCCTTTTACCTCCTCTCGGATCCACTTTTATACGAGTCAATTTTGGGCCACATATTGGCTCTAATCAACCTTGTAAGTAAATTTACACCATATTAGAGTGATTTTGCACCCTATAAGATCACTTGCCATCATATATTAGTACAATATACATGTGAAAATTATATATTCAATTTGATTACCTTTTACCACCTCTTGGTACCACTTTATACGAGTTAATTTTGGGCCACATTTTGGCTCTACTCAACCTTGTTACTCACTTTACACCATATTAGAGTGATTTTACACCCTATAAGGGTCACGTTCCACCATATATTAGTACAATTAACATGTAAACATCTTATACGTCCAATTTGACATCCTTTCACCAACTCTTGTTACCACTTTTATTCGAGTCAACTTTGGGCCACATTTTGGCCCTAAACAACCTTGTAAGTCACTTTACACCATATTAGAGTGATTTTGCACCCTATAAAAGTCACTTTCCACCATATATTAGTACTATTAACATGTCAGCATCATATACATCCAATTTGACATCCTTTTACCTTCTTTCGGTACCACTTTTATACGAGTCAATTTTGGGCCATATTTTGGCTCTAATCAACCTGGTAACTAAATTTACACCATATTAGAGTGATTTTGCACCCTATAAGAGTCACTTGTCACCATATATTAGTACAATTAACATGTAAACATCATATACGTTCAATTTGACATCCTTTTACCTCCTTTCGGTACCACTTTTATACGAGCCAATTTTGGGCCATATTTTGGCTCTAATCAACCTTGTGACTAAATTTACACCATATTAGAGTGATTTTGCACCCTATAAGAGTAACTTGTCACCATATATTAGTACAATTAACATGTAAACATCATATACTAGTACGATTAACATTAACTTGTCAACATATTTTGAGTCACTTTCCACCATATATTAGTACAATTAACATGTAAACATCATATACGTCCAATTTGACATCCTTTTACCAACTCTTGTTACCACTTTTATTCGAGTCAATTTTGGGCCACATTTTGGCTCTAATCAACTTTGTAATTCACTTTACACCATATTAGAGTGATTTTGCACCCTATAAGAGTCACTTGACACCATATATTAGTACAATTAACATGTAAATATCATATACAAACAATTTGACATCCTTTTACCTCCTTTCGGTACCACTTTTATACGAGTCAATTTTGGGCCATATTTTGGCTCTAATCAACCTTGTAACTAAATTTACACCATATTAGAGTGATTTTGCACCCTATAAGAGTCACTTGACACCATATATTAGTACAATTAACATGTAAAAATTATATATTCAATTTGATTACCTTTTACCACCTCTTGGTACAACTTTATACGAGTTAATTTTGGGCCACATTTTAGCTCTATTCAACCTTGTAAGTCACTTTACACCATATTAGAGTGATTTTGCACCCTATAAAAGTCATTTGTCACCATATATTAGTACAATTAACATGTAAACATCATATACGTCCAATTTGATTACCTTTTACCACCTCTTGGTACCACTTTATACGAGTCAATTTTGGGCCACATTTTGGCTCTAATCAACCATGTTACTCACTTTACACAAAATTAGAGTGATCTTACACCCTATAAGAGTCACTTGCCACCATATATTAGTACAATTAACATGTAAACATCGTATACGTCGAATTTGACATCCTTTTACCAACTCTTGGTACCACTTTTATTCGAGTCAATTTTGGGCAACATTTTGCCTCTAATCAACCTTGTAAATCACTTTACATCATATTAGAGTGATTTTGCACCTTATAAGAGTCACTTGACACCATATATTAGTACAATTAATATGTAAACATCATATACGTCCAATTTGACATCCTTTTACCAACTCTTGTTACCACTTTTATTCGAGTCAATTTTGGGCCACATTTTGGCGCTAATCAACCTTGTAAGTCACTTTACACCATATTAGAGTGATTTTGCACCCTATAAAAGTCACTTGCCACCATATATTAGTACTATTAACATGTAAATATCATAAACATCCAATTTGACATCCTTTTACCTCCTCTCGGATCCACTTTTATACGAGTCAATTTTGGGCCACATATTGGCTCTAATCAACCTTGTAAGTAAATTTACACCATATTAGAGTGATTTTGCACCCTATAAGATCACTTGCCATCATATATTAGTACAATATACATGTGAAAATTATATATTCAATTTGATTACCTTTTACCACCTCTTGGTACCACTTTATACGAGTTAATTTTGGGCCACATTTTGGCTCTACTCAACCTTGTTACTCACTTTACACCATATTAGAGTGATTTTACACCCTATAAGGGTCACGTTCCACCATATATTAGTACAATTAACATGTAAACATCTTATACGTCCAATTTGACATCCTTTCACCAACTCTTGTTACCACTTTTATTCGAGTCAACTTTGGGCCACATTTTGGCCCTAAACAACCTTGTAAGTCACTTTACACCATATTAGAGTGATTTTGCACCCTATAAAAGTCACTTTCCACCATATATTAGTACTATTAACATGTCAGCATCATATACATCCAATTTGACATCCTTTTACCTTCTTTCGGTACCACTTTTATACGAGTCAATTTTGGGCCATATTTTGGCTCTAATCAACCTGGTAACTAAATTTACACCATATTAGAGTGATTTTGCACCCTATAAGAGTCACTTGTCACCATATATTAGTACAATTAACATGTAAATATCATATACGTTCAATTTGACATCCTTTTACCTCCTTTCGGTACCACTTTTATACGAGCCAATTTTGGGCCATATTTTGGCTCTAATCAACCTTGTGACTAAATTTACACCATATTAGAGTGATTTTGCACCCTATAAGAGTAACTTGTCACCATATATTAGTACAATTAACATGTAAACATCATATACTAGTACGATTAACATTAACTTGTCACCATATTTTGAGTCACTTGACACCATATATTAGTACAATTAACATGTAAACATCATATACGTCAAATTTGACATCCTTTTACCAACTCTTGTTACCACTTTTATTCGAGTCAATTTTGGGCCACATTTTGGCTCTAATCAACCTTGTAATTCACTTTACACCATATTAGACTGATTTTGCACCCTATAAGAGTCACTTGACACCATATATTAGTACAATTAACATGTAAACATCATATACAAACAATTTGACATCCTTTTACCTCCTTTCGGTACCACTTTTATACGAGTCAATTTTGGGCAATATTTTGGCTCTAATCAACCTTGTAAGTAAATTTACACCATATTAGAGTGATTTTGCACCCTATAAGAGTCACTTGACACCATATATTAGTACAATTAACATGTAAAAATTATATATTCAATTTGATTACCTTTTACCACCTCTTGGTACCACTTTATACGAGTTAATTTTGGGCCACATTTTAGCTCTAATCAACCTTGTAAGTCACTTTACACCATATTAGAGTGATTTTGCACCCTATAAAAGTCACTTGTCACCATATATTAGTACAATTAACATGTAAACATCATATACGTCCAATTTGATTACCTTTTACCACCTCTTGGTACCACTTTATACGAGTCAATTTTGGGCCACATTTTGGCTCTAATCAACCATGTTACTCACTTTACACAAAATTAGAGTGATCTTACACCCTATAAGAGTCACTTGCCACCATATATTAGTACAATTAACATGTAAACATCGTATACGTCGAATTTGACATCCTTTTACCAACTCTTGGTACCACTTTTATTCGAGTCAATTTTGGGCCACATTTTGGCTCTAATCAACCTTGTAATTCACTTTACACCATATTAGACTGATTTTGCACCCTATAAGAGTCACTTGACACCATATATTAGTACAATTAACATGTAAACATCATATACAAACAATTTGACATCCTTTTACCTCCTTTCGGTACCACTTTTATACGAGTCAATTTTGGGCAATATTTTGGCTCTAATCAACCTTGTAAGTAAATTTACACCATATTAGAGTGATTTTGCACCCTATAAGAGTCACTTGACACCATATATTAGTACAATTAACATGTAAAAATTATATATTCAATTTGATTACCTTTTACCACCTCTTGGTACCACTTTATACGAGTTAATTTTGGGCCACATTTTAGCTCTAATCAACCTTGTAAGTCACTTTACACCATATTAGAGTGATTTTGCACCCTATAAAAGTCATTTGTCACCATATATTAGTACAATTAACATGTAAACATCATATACGTCCAATTTGATTACCTTTTACCACCTCTTGGTACCACTTTATACGAGTCAATTTTGGGCCACATTTTGGCTCTAATCAACCATGTTACTCACTTTACACAAAATTAGAGTGATCTTACACCCTATAAGAGTCACTTGCCACCATATATTAGTACAATTAACATGTAAACATCGTATACGTCGAATTTGACATCCTTTTACCAACTCTTGGTACCACTTTTATTCGAGTCAATTTTGGGCCACATTTTGGCTCTAATCAACCTTGTAATTCACTTTACACCATATTAGACTGATTTTGCACCCTATAAGAGTCACTTGACACCATATATTAGTACAATTAACATGTAAACATCATATACAAACAATTTGACATCCTTTTACCTCCTTTCGGTACCACTTTTATACGAGTCAATTTTGGGCAATATTTTGGCTCTAATCAACCTTGTAAGTAAATTTACACCATATTAGAGTGATTTTGCACCCTATAAGAGTCACTTGACACCATATATTAGTACAATTAACATGTAAAAATTATATATTCAATTTGATTACCTTTTACCACCTCTTGGTACCACTTTATACGAGTTAATTTTGGGCCACATTTTAGCTCTAATCAACCTTGTAAGTCACTTTACACCATATTAGAGTGATTTTGCACCCTATAAAAGTCATTTGTCACCATATATTAGTACAATTAACATGTAAACATCATATACGTCCAATTTGATTACCTTTTACCACCTCTTGGTACCACTTTATACGAGTCAATTTTGGGCCACATTTTGGCTCTAATCAACCATGTTACTCACTTTACACAAAATTTGAGTGATCTTACACCCTATAAGAGTCACTTGCCACCATATATTAGTACAATTAACATGTAAACATCGTATACGTCCAATTTGACATCCTATTACCAACTCTTGGTACCACCTTTATTTGAGTCAATTTTGGGCAACATTTTGGCTCTAATCAACCTTGTAAATCACTTTACACCATATTAGAGTGATTTTGCACCCTATAAAATCACTTGCCACGATATATTAGTACTATTAACATGTAAACATCATATACATCCAATTTGACATCCTTTTACCTCCTCTCGGTACCACTTTTATACGAATCAATTTTGGGCCACATTTTGGCTCTAATCAACCTTATAACTAAATTTACACCATATTAGAGTGATTTTTCACCCTATAAGAGTCACTTGTCACCATATATTAGTACAATTAACATGTAAAAATTATATACTCAATTTGATTACCTTTTACCACCTCTTGGTACCACTTTATACGAGTTAATTTTGGGCTACATTTTGGCTCTAATCAACCTTGTAAGTCACTTTACACCATATTAGAGTGATTTTGCACCCTATAAGAGTCACTTGACACCATATATTAGTACAATTAACATGTAAATATCATATACGTCCAATTTGACATCCTTTTACCAACTCTTGTTACCACTTTTATTCGAGTCAATTTTGGGCCACATTTTGGCACTAATCAACCTTGTAAGTCACTTTATACCATATTAGAGTGATTTTGCACCCTATAAAAGTCACTTGCCACCATATATTAGTACTATTAACATGTAAACATCATAAACATCCAATTTGACATCCTTTTACCTCCTCTCGGTTCCACTTTTATACGAGTCAATTTTGGGCCACATATTGGCTCTAATCAACCTTGTAAGTAAATTTACACCATATTAGAGTGATTTTGCACCCTATAAGATCACTTGCCATCATATATTAGTACAATATACATGTGAAAATTATATATTCAATTTGATTACGTTTTACCATCTCTTGGTACCACTTTATACGAGTTAATTTTGGGCCACATTTTGGCTCTAATCAACCTTGTTACTCACTTTACACCATATTAGAGTGATTTTACACCCAATAAGGGTCACTTTCCACCATATATTAGTACAATTAATATGTAAACATCTTATACGTCCAATTTGACATCCTTTTACCAACTCTTGTTACCACTTTTATTTGAGTCAATTTTGGGCCACATTTTGGCCCTAATCAACCTTGTAAGTCACTTTACACCATATTAGAGTGATTTTGCACCCTATAAAAGTCACTTGCCACCATATATTAGTACTATTAACATGTCAGCATCATATACATCCAATTTGACATCCTTTTACCTCCTTTCGGTACCACTTTTATACGAGTCAATTTTGGGCCATATTTTGGCTCTAATCAACCTTGTAACTAAATTTACACCATATTAGAGTGATTTTGCACCCTATAAGAGTCACTTGTCACCATATATTAGTACAATGAACATGTAAACATCATATACGTCCAATTTGACATCCTTTTACCAACTCTTGTTACCACTTTTATTTGAGTCAATTTTGGGCCACATTTTGGCGCGAATCAACCTTGTAAGTCACCTTACACCAACTCTTGGTACCCCTTTTATACGAGTCAATTTTTGGCCCTATTTGGCTCTAATCAACCTTGTAAGTCACCTTACACCATATTAGAGTGATGTGCACTCTATAAGAGTCACTTGACACCTTATATTAGTACAATTAACATGTAAACATCATATACATCCAATTTGACATCCTTTTACCTCGACTTGGTACCACTTTTCTACGAGTCAAATTTGGGCCACATTTTGGCTCTAATCAACCTTGTAATTCACTTTATACCATATTAGAGTGATTTTGCTCCCTATAAGAGTCACTTTTCACCACATATTAGTACAATTAACATGTAAACCTCATATACATCCAATTTGACATCTTTTTACCACCTCTTGGTACCAGTTTTATACGAGTCATATTTGGGCCACATTTTGGCTCTAATCAACTTTGTAATTCACTTTACACCATATTAGAGTGATTTTGCACCCTATAATAGTTACTTTCCGCCATATATTTGTACAATTAACATGTAAACATCATATACATCCAATTTAACATTCTTTACCTCCTTTTAGTACCACTTTTATACAAGTCAGTTTTGGGCCTCATTTTAGCTCTAACCACCCTTGTAAGTCACTTTACACCATATTAGAGTAATTTTGCACCCTATAAGAGTCACTTGCCACCATATATTAGTACTATCAACATGTCAACATCATATACATCCAATTTGACATCCTTTTACCTCCTTTCGGTACCACTTTTATACGAGCCAATTTTGGGCCATATTTTGGCTCTAATCAACCTTGTAACTAAATTTACACCATATTAGAGTGATTTTGCACCCTATAAGAGTCACTTGTCACCATATATTAGAACAATTAACATGTAAACATCATATACTAGTACGATTAACATTAACTTGTCACCATATTTTGAGTCACTTTACACCATATATTAGTACAATTAACATTAAACATCATATACGTCCAATTTGACATCCTTTTACCAACTCTTGTTACCACTTTTATTCGAGTCAATTTTGGGCCACATTTTGGCTCTAATCAACCTTGTAACTAAATTTACACCTTATTAGAGTGATTTTGCACCCTATAAGAGTCACTTGACACCATATATTAGTACAATTAACATGTAAAAATTATATATTCAATTTGATTACCTTTTACCACCTCTTGGTACCACTTTATACGAGTTAATTTTGGGCCACATTTTGGCTCTAATCAACCTTGTAAGTCACTTTACACCATATTAGAGTGATTTTGCACCCTATAAAAGTCACTTGTCAGCATATATTAGTACAATTAACATGTAAACATCATATACGTCCAATTAGATATTCTTTTACCAACTCTTGTTACCACTTTTATACGAGTCAATTTTGTGCCACATTTTGGCTCTAATCAACCTTGTAATTCACTTTACACCATATTAGAGTGATTTTGTACCCTATAAGAGTCACTAGACACCATATATTAGTACAATTAACATGTAAACATCATATACGTCCAATTTGACATCCTTTTACCAACTCTTGTTACCACTTTTATTCGAGTCAATTTTGGGCCACATTTTGGCGCTAATCAACCTTGTAAGTCATTTTGCACCATATTAGAGTGATTTTACACCCTATAAAAGTCACTTGCCCCCATATATTAGTACTATTAACATGTGAACATCATAAACATCCAATTTGACATCCTTTTACCTCCTCTCGGTTCCACTTTTATACGAGTCAATTTTGGGCCACATATTGGCTCTAATCAACCTTGTAAGTAAATTTACACCATATTAGAGTGGTTTTGCACCCTATAAGATCACTTGCCATCATATATTAGTACAATATACATGTAAAAATTATATATTCAATTTGATTACCTTTTACCACCTCTTGGTACCACTTTATACGAGTTAATTTTGGGCCATATTTTGGCTCTAATCAACCTTGTTTGTCACTTTACACCATATTAGAGTGATTTTACACCCTATAAAAGTCAATTTCCACCATTTATTAGTACAATTAACATGTAAACATCTTATACGTCCAATTTGATATCCTTTTACCAACTCTTGTTACCACTTTTATTCAAGTCAATTTTGGGCCACATTTTAGCCTTAATCAACCTTGTAAGTCACATTACACCATATTAGAGTGATTTTGCACCCTATAAAAGTCACTTGCCACCATATATTAGTACTATTAACATGTCAACATCATATACATCCAATTTGACATCCTTTTACCTCCTTTCGGTACCACTTTTATACGAGTCAATTTTGGGCCATATTTAGGCTCTAATCAACCTTGTAACTAAATTTACACCATATTAGAGTGATTTTGGACCCTATAAGAGTCACTTGACACCATATATTAGTACAATTAACATGTAAAAATTATATATTCAATTTGATTACCTTTTACCACCTCTTGGTACCACTTTATACGAGTTAATTTTGGGCCACATTTTGGCTCTAATCAACCTTGTAAGTCACTTTACACCATATTAGAGTGATTTTGCACTCTATAAGAGTCACTTGTCACCATATATTAGTACAATTAACATGTAAACATTATATATCCAATTTGATTACCTTTTACCACATCTTGGTACCACTTTATACGAGTCAATTTTGGGCCACATTTTGGCTCTAATCAACCATGTTACTCACTTTACACCAAATTAGAGTGATCTTACACCCTATAAGAGTCACTTGCCACCATATATTAGTACAATTAACATGTAAACATCGTATACGTCCAATTTGACATCCTTTTACAAACTCTTGGTACCAGTTTTATTCGAGTCAATTTTGGACCACATTTTGGCTCTAATCAACCTTGTAAATCACATTACACCATATTAGAGTGATTTTGCACCCTATAAAACAACTTCCACCATATATTAGTACTATTAACATGTAAACATCATATACATCCAATTTGATATCCTTTTACCTCCTCTCGGTACCACTTTTATACGAATCAATTTTGGGCCACATTTTGGCTCTAATCAACCTTGTAACTAAATTTACACCATATTAGAGTGATTTTGCACCTTATAAGAGTCACTTGATACCATATATTAGTACAATTAACATCTAAACATCATATACGTCCAATTTGACATCCTTTTACCAACTCTTGTTACCACTTTTATTCGAGTCAATTCTGGGCCACATTTTGGCGCTAATCAACCTTGTAAGTCAGTTTACACCATATTAGAGTGATTTTGCACCCTATAAAAGTCACTTGCCACCATATATTAGTACTATTAACATGTAAACATCATAAACATCCAATTTGACATCCTTTTACCTCCTCTCGGTTCCACTTTTATACGAGTCAATTTTGGGCCACATATTGGCTCTAATCAACCTTGTAAGTAAATTTACACCATATTAGAGTGATTTTGCACCCTATAAGATCACTTGCCATCATATATTAGTACAATATACATGTAAAAATTATATATTCAATTTGATTACCTTTTACCACCTCTTGGTACTACTTTATACGAGTTAATTTTGGGCCACATTTTGGCTCTAATCAACCTTGTTACTCACTTTATACCATATTAGAGTGATTTTACACCCTATAAGAGTCACTTGCCACCATATATTAGTGCAATTAACATGTAAACATCTTATACGTCCAATTTGACATCCTTTTACCAACTCTTGTTACCACTTTTATTCGAGTCAATTTTAGGCCACATTTTGGCCCCAATCAACTTTGTAAGTCACTTTACACCATATTAGAGTGATTTTGCACCCTATAAAAGTCACTTGCCACCATATATTGGTACTATTAACATGTCAACATCATATAAATCCAATTTGACATCCTTTTACCTCCTTTCGGTACCACTTTTATACGAGTCAATTTAGGGCCATATTTTGGTTCTAATCAACCTTATAACTAAATTTACACCATATTAGAGTGATTTTACACCCTATAAGAGTCACTTGTCACCATATATTAGTACAATTAACATGTAAACATCATATACGTCCAATTTGACATCCTTTTACCAACTCTTGTTACCACTTTTATTCGAGTCAATTTTGGGCCACATTTCGGCGCTAATCAACCTTGTAAGTCACCTAACACCAACTCTTGGTACCCCTTTTATACGAGTCAATTTTTGGCCATATTTGGCTCTAATCAACCTTGTAAGTTACCTTACACCGTATTAGAGTGATTTTGCACTCTATAAGAGTCACTTGACACCTTATATTAGTACAATTAACCTGTAAACATCATATACATCCAATTTGACATCCTTTTACCTCCACTTGGTACCACTTTTCTACGAGTCAAATTTGGGCCATATTTTGGATCTAATCAACCTTGTAATTCACTTTATACCATATTAGAGTGATTTTGCACCCTATAAGAGTCACTTTTCACAACATATTAGTACAATTAACATGTAAACCTCATATACATCCAATTTGACATCTTTTTACCACCTCTTGGTACCAGTTTCATACGAGTCATATTAGAGTGATTTTGCACCCTATAATAGTTACTTGCCGCCATATATTTGTACAATTAACATGTAAACATCATATACATCCAATTTAACATCCTTTACCTCCTTTTAGTACCACTTTTATACAAGTCAATTTTGGGCCTCATTTTAGCTCTAACCACCCTTGTAAGTCACTTTACACCATATTAGAGTGATTTTGCACCCTATAAGAGTCACTTGCCACCATATATCAGTACTATTAACATGTCAACGTCATATACATCCAATTTGACATCCTTTTACCTCCTTTCCGTACCACTTTTATACGAGTCAATTTTGGGCCATATTTTGGCTTTAATCAACCTTGTAACTAAATTTACACCATATTAGAGTGATTTTGCACCCTATAAGAGTCACTTTTCACCATATATTAGTACAATTAACATGTAAACATCATATACTAGTACAATTAACATTAACTTGTCACCATATTTTGAGTCACTTGACACCATATATTAGTACAATTAACATGTAAACATCATATACGTCCAATTTGACATCCTTTTAACAACTCTTGTTACCACTTTTATTCGAGTCAATTTTGGGCCACATTTTGGCTCTAATCAACCTTGTAATTCACTTTACACCATATTAGATTGATTTTGCACCCTATAAGAGTCACTTGACACCATATATTAGTACAATTAACATGTAAACATCATATACATCCAATTTGACATCCTTTTACCTCCTTTCGGTACCACTTTTATACGAGTCAATTTTGGGCCATATTTTCGCTCTAATCAACCTTGTAACTAAATTTACACCATATTAGAGTGATTTTGCACCCTATAAGAGTCACTTGTCACCATATATTAGTACAATTAACATGTAAACATCATATACGTCCAATTTGACATCCTTTTACCAACTTTTGCTACTACTTTTATTCGAGTCAATTTTGGGCCACATTTTGGCGCTAATCAACCTTGTAAGTCATTTTACACCATATTAGAGTGATTTTGCACCCTATAAAAGTCACTTGCCCCCATATATTAGTACTATTAACATGTAAACATCATTAACATCCAATTTGACATCCTTTTACCTCCTCTCGGTTCCACTTTTATACGAGTCAATTTTGTGCCACATATTGGATCTAATCAACCTTGTAAGTAAATTTACACCATATTAGAGTGATTTTGCACCCTATAAGATCACTTTCCATCATATATTAGTACAATATACATGTAAAAATTATATATTCAATTTGATTACCTTTTACCACCTCTTGGTACCACTTTATACGAGTTAATTTTGGGCCACATTTTGGCTCTAATCAACCTTGTTAGTCACTTTACACCATATTAGAGTGATTTTACACCCTATAAGAGTCACTTTCCACCATTTATTAGTACAATTAACATGTAAACATCTTATACGTCCAATTTGACATCCTTTTACCAACTCTTGTTACCACTTTTATTCAAGTCAATTTTGGGCCACATTTTGGCCCTAATCAACCTTGTAAGTCACTTTACACCATATTAGAGTGATTTTGCACCCTATAAAAGTCACTTGCCACCATATATTAGTACTATTAACATGTCAACATCATATAAATCCAATTTGACATCCTTTTACCTCCTTTCGGTACCACTTTTATACGAGTCAATTTTGGGCCATATTTTGGCTCTAATCAACCTTATAACTAAATTTACACCATATTAGAGTGATTTTGCACCCTATAAGAGTCACTTGACACCATATATTAGTAAAATTAACATGTAAAAATTATATATTCAATTTGATTACCTTTAACCACCTCTTGGTAGTACTTTATACGAGTTAATTTTGGGCCACATTTTGGCTCTAATCAACCTTGTAAGTCACTTTACACCATATTAGAGTGATTTTACACTATATAAGAGTCACTTGTCACCATATATTAGTACAATTAACATGTAAACATTATATATCCAATTTGATTACCTTTTACCACGTCTTGGTACCACTTTATACGAGTCAATTTTGGGCCACATTTTGGCTCTAATCAACCATGTTACTCACTTTACACCAAATTAGAGTGATCTTACACCCTATAAGAGTCACTTGCCACCATGTATTAGTACAATTAACATCTAAACATCGTATACGTCCAATTTGACATCCTTTTACAAACTCTTGGTACCACTTTTATTCGAGTCAATTTTGGGCCACATTTTGGCTCTAATCAACCTTGTAAATCACTTTACACCATATTAGAGTGATTTTGCACCCTATAAAATCACTTGCCACCATATATTAGTACTATTAACATGTAAACATCATATACATTGAATTTGATATCCTTTTACTTCCTCTCAGTACCACTTTTATACGAATCAATTTTGGGCCACATTTTGGCACTAATCAACCTTGTAACTAAATTTACACCATATTAGAGTGATTTTGCACCCTATAAGAGTCACTTGACACTATATATTAGTACAATTAACATGTAAACATCATATACGTCTAATTTGACATCATTTTACCATCTCTTGTTACCACTTTTATTCGAGTCAATTTTGGGCCACATTTTGGCGCTAATCAACCTTGTAAGTCACTTTACACCATATTACAGTGATTTTGCACCCTATAAAAGTCACTTGTCACCATATATTAGTACTATTAACATGTAAACATCATAAACATCCAATTTGACATCCTTTTACCTCCTCTCGGTTCCACTTTTATACGAGTCAATTTTGGGCCACATATTGGCTCTAATCAACCTTGTAAGTAAATTTACACCATATTAGAGTGATTTTGCACCCTATAAGATCACTTGCCATCATATATTAGTACAATATACATGTAAAAATTATATATTCAATTTGATTACCTTTTACCACCTCTTGGTACCACTTTATACGAGTTAATTTTGGGCCATATTTTGGCTCTAATCAACCTTGTTACTCACTTTATACCATATTAGAGTGATTTTACACCCTATAAGAGTCACTTTCCACCATATATTAGTGCAATTAACATGTAAACATCTTATACGTCCAATTTGACATCCTTTTACCAACTCTTGTTACCACTTTTATTCAAGTCAATTTTAGGCCACATTTTGGCCCTAATCAACTTTGTAAGTCACTTTACACCATATTAGAGTGATTTTGCACCCTATAAAAGTCACTTGCCACCATATATTGGTACTATTAACATGTCAACATCATATACATCCAATTTGACATCCTTTTACCTCCTTTCGGTACCACTTTTATACGAGTCAATTTTGGGCCATATTTTGGCTCTAATCAACCTTATAACTAAATTTACACCATATTAGAGTGATTTTACACCCTATAAGAGTCACTTGTCACCATATATTAGTACAATTAACATGTAAACATCATATACGTCCAATTTGACATCCTTTTACCAACTCTTCTTACCACTTTTATTTGAGTCAATTTTGGGCCACATTTCGGCGCTAATCAACCTTGTAGGCCACCTTACACCAACTCTTGGTACCCCTTTTATACGAGTCAATTTTTGGCCATATTTGGCTCTAATCAAACTTGTAAATCACCTTACACCATATTAGAGTGATTTTGCACTCTATAAGAGTCACTTGACACCTTATATTAGTACAATTAACCTGTAAACATCATATACATCCAATTTGACATCCTTTTACCTCCACTTGGTACCACTTTTCTACGAGTAAAAATTTGGGCCACATTTTGGCTCTAATCAACCTTGTAATTCACTTTATACCATATTAGAGTGATTTTGCACCCTATAAAAGTCACTTTTCACCACATATTAGTACAATTAGCATGTAAACCTCATATACATCCAATTTGACATCTTTTTACCACCTCTTGGTACCAGTTTCATACGAGTCATATTTGGGCAACATTTTGGCTCTAATCAACTTTGTAATTCACTTTACACCATATTAGAGTGATTTTGCACCCTATAATAGTTACTTGCCGCCATATATTTGTACAATTAACATGTAAACATCATATACATCCAATTTAACATCCTTTACCTCCTTTTTGTACCACTTTTATACAAGTCAATTTTGGGCCTCATTTTAGCTCTAACCACGCTTGTAAGTCACTTTAAACCATATTAGAGTGATTTTGCACCCTATAAGAGTCACTTGCCACCATATATTAGTACTATTAACATGTCAACATCATATACATCCAATTTGACATCCTTTTACCTCCTTTCGGTACCACTTTTATACGAGTCAATTTTGGGCCATATTTTGGCTCTAATCAACCTTGTAACTAAATTTACACCATATTAGAGTGATTTTGCACCCTATAAGAGTCACTTGTCACCATATATTAGTACAATTAACATGTAAACATCGTATATTAGTACAATTAACATTAACTTGTCACCATATTTTGAGTCACTTGACACCATATATTAGTACAATTAACATGTAAACATCATATACGTCCAATTTGACATCCTTTTAACAACTCTTGTTACCACTTTTATTCGAGTCAATTTTGTGCCACATTTTGGCTCTAGTCAACCTTGTAATTCACTTTACACCATATTAGAGTGATTTTACACCCTATAAGAGTCACTTGACACCATATATTAGTATAATTAACATGTAAACATCATATACATCCAATTTGACATCCTTTTACCTACTTTCGGTACCACTTTTATACGAGTCAATTTTGGGCCATATTTTGGCTCTAATCAACTTTGTAACTAAATTTACACCATATTAGAGTGATTTTGCACCCTATAAGAGTCACTTGACACCATATATTAGTACAATTAACTTGTAAAAATTATATATTCAATTTGATTACCTTTTACCACCTCTTGGTACCACTTTATACGAGTTAATTTTGGGCCACATTTTGGCTCTAATCAACCTTATAAGTCACTCTACACCATATTAGAGTGATTTTGCACCCTATAAAAGTCACTTGTCACCATATATTAGTACAATTAACAAGTAAACATCATATACGTCCAATTTGATTACCTTTTACCACCTCTTTGTACCACTTTATACGAGTCAATTTTGGGCCACATTTTGGCTCTAATCAACCATGTTACTCACTTTACACCAAATTAGAGTGATATTACACCCTATAAGAGTCACTTGCCACCATATATTAGTACAATTAACATGTAAACATCGTATACGCCCAATTTGACATCCTTTTACCAACTCTTGGTACCACTTTTATTCGAGTCAATTTTGGGCAACATTTTGGCTCTAATCAACCTTGTAAATCACTTTACACCATATTAGAGTGATTTTGCACCCTATAAAATCACTTGCCACCATATATTAGTACTATTAACATGTAAACATCATATACATCCAATTTGACATGCTTTTACCTCCTCTCGGTACCACTTTTATACGAATCAATTTTGGGCCACATTTTGGCTCTAATCAACCTTGTAACTAAATTTACACCATATTAGAGTGATTTTGCACCCTATAATAGTCACTTGACACCATATATTAGTACAATTAACATGTAAACATCATATACGTCCAATTTGACATCCTTTTACCAACTCTTGTTACCACTTTTATTCGAGTCAATTTTGGGCCACATTTTGGCGCTAATCAACCTTGTAAGTCACTTTACACCATATTAGAGTGGTTTTGCACCCTATAAAAGTCACTTGCACCATATATTAGTACAATTAACATGTAAACATCATAAACATCCAATTTGACATCCTTTTACCTCCCCTCGGTTCCACTTTTATACGAGTCAATTTTGGGCCACATATTGGCTCTAATCAACCTTGTAAGTAAATTTACACCATATTAGAGTGATTTTGCACCCTATAAGATCACTTGCCATCATATATTAGTACAATATACATGTAAATATTATATATTCAATTTGATTACCTTTTACCACCTCTTGGTACCACTTTATACGAGTTAATTTTGGGCCACATTTTGGCTCTAATCAACCTTGTTACTCACTTTATACCATATTAGAGGGATTTTACACCCTATAAGAGTCACTTTCCACCATATATTAGTGCAATTAACATGTAAACATCTTAAACGTCCAATTTGACATCCTTTTACCAACTCTTGTTACCACTTTTATTCGAGTCAATTTTGGGCCACATTTTGGCCCTAATCAACCTTGTAAGTCACTTTACACCATATTAGAGTGATTTTGCACCCTATAAAAGTCACTTCCCACCATATATTGGTACTATTAACATGTCAACATCATATACATCCAATTTGATATCCTTTTACCTCCTTTCGGTACCACTTTTATACGAGTCAATTTTGGGCCATATTTTGACTCTAATCAACCTTATAACTAAATTTACACCATATTAGAGTGATTTTGCACCCTATAAGAGTCACTTGTCACCTTATATTAGAACAATTAATATGTAAACATCATATACGTCCAATTTGACATCCTTTTACCAACTCTTGTTACCACTTTTATTCGAGTCAATTTTGGGCCACATTTTCGCGTTAATCAACCTTGTAAGTCACCTTACACCAACTCTTGGTACCCCTTTTATACGAGTCAATTTTTAGCCATATTTGGCTCTAATCAACCTTGTAAGTCACCTTACACCATATTAGAGTGATTTTGCACTCTATAAGAGTCACTTGACACCTTATATTAATACAATTAACCTGTAAACATCATATACATCCAATTTGACATCCTTTTACCTCCACTTGGTACCACTATTCTACGAGTCAAATTTGGGCCACATTTTGGCTCTAATCAACCTTGTAATTCACTTTATACCATATTAGAGTAATTTTGCACCCTATAAGAGTCACTCTTCACCACATATTAGTACAATTAACATGTAAACCTCATATACATCCAATTTGACATCTTTTTACCACCTCTTGGTACCAGTTTCATACGAGTCATATTTGGGCAACATTTTGGCTCTAATTAACTTTGAAATTCACTTTACACCATATTAGAGTGATTTTGCACCCTATAATAGTTACTTGCCACCATATATTTGTACAATTAACATGTAAACATCATATACATCCAATTTAATATCCGTTACCTCCTTTTAGTACCACTTTTATACAAGTCAATTTTGGGCCTCATTTTAGCTCTAACCACCCTTGTAAGTCACTTTACACCATATTAGAGTGATTTTGCACCCTATAAGAGTCACTTGCCACCATATATTAGTACTATTAACATGTCAACATCATATACATCCAATTTGACATCCTTTTACCTCCTTTCGGTACCACTTCTATACGAGTCAATTTTGGGCCATATTTTGGCTCTAATCAACCTTGTAACTAAATTTACACCATATTAGAGTGATCTTGCACCCTATAAGAGTCACTTGTCACCATATATTAGTACAATTAACATGTAAACATCATATACTAGTACAATTAACATTAACTTGACACCATATTTTGAGTCACTTGACACCATATATTAGTACAATTAACATGTAAACATCATATACGTCCAATTTGACATCCTTTTAACAACTCTTGTTACCACTTTTATTCGAGTCAATTTTGGGCCACATTTTGGCTGTAATCAACCTTTTAATTCACTTTACACCATATTAGAGTGATTTTGCACCCTATAAGAGTCACTTGACACCATATATTAGTACAATTAACATGTAAACATCATATACATCCAATTTGACATCCTTTTACCTCCTTTCGGTACCACTTTTATACGAGTCAATTTTGGGCCATATTTTGACTCTAATCAACCTTATAACTAAATTTACACCATATTAGAGTGATTTTGCACCCTATAAGAGTCACTTGTCACCTTATATTAGTACAATTAATATGTAAACATCATATACGTCCAATTTGACATCCTTTTACCAACTCTTGTTACCACTTTTATTCGAGTCAATTTTGGGCCACATTTTCGCGTTAATCAACCTTGTAAGTCACCTTACACCAACTCTTGGTACCCCTTTTATACGAGTCAATTTTTGGCCATATTTGGCTCTAATCAACCTTGTAAGTCACCTTACACCATATTAGAGTGATTTTGCACTCTATAAGAGTCACTTGACACCTTATATTAATACAATTAACCTGTAAACATCATATACATCCAATTTGACATCCTTTTACCTCCACTTGGTACCACTATTCTACGAGTCAAATTTGGGCCACATTTTGGCTCTAATCAACCTTGTAATTCACTTTATACCATATTAGAGTAATTTTGCACCCTATAAGAGTCACTTTTCACCACATATTAGTACAATTAACATGTAAACCTCATATACATCCAATTTGACATCTTTTTACCACCTCTTGGTACCAGTTTCATACGAGTCATATTTGGGCAACATTTTGGCTCTAATCAACTTTGAAATTCACTTTACACCATATTAGAATGATTTTGCACCCTATAATAGTTACTTGCCGCCATATATTTGTACAATTAACATGTAAACATCATATACATCCAATTTAATATCCGTTACCTACTTTTAGTACCACTTTTATACAAGTCAATTTTGGGCCTCATTTTAGGTCTAACCACCCTTGTAAGTCACTTTACACCATATTAGAGTGATTTTGCACCCTATAAGAGTCACTTGCCACCATATATTAGTACTATTAACATGTCAACATCATATACATCCAATTTGACATCCTTTTACCTCCTTTCGGTACCACTTCTATACGAGTCAATTTTGGGCCATATTTTGGCTCTAATCAACCTTGTAACTAAATTTACACGATATTAGAGTGATTTTGCACCCTATAAGAGTCACTTGTCACCATATATTAGTACAATTAACATGTAAACATCATATACTAGTACAATTAACATTAACTTGACACCATATTTTGAGTCACTTGACACCATATATTAGTACAATTAACATGTAAACATCATATACGTCCAATTTGACATCCTTTTAACAACTCTTGTTACCACTTTTATTCGAGTCAATTTTGGGCCACATTTTGGCTGTAATCAACCTTTTAATTCACTTTACACCATATTAGAGTGATTTTGCACCCTATAAGAGTCACTTGCCACCATATATTAGTACAATTAACATGTAAACATCATATACATCCAATTTGACATCCTTTTACCTCCTTTCGGTACCACTTTTATACGAGTCAATTTTGGGCCATATTTTGGCTCTAATCAACCTTGTAACTAAATTTACACCATATTAGAGTGATTTTGCACCCCATAAGAGTCACTTGACACCATATATTAGTACAATTAACATGAAAAAATTATATATTCAATTTGATTACCTTTTACCACCTCTTGGTACCACTTTATACGAGTTAATTTTGGGCCATATTTTGGCTCTAATCAACCTTGTTACTCACTTTATACCATATTAGAGTGATTTTACACCCTATAAGAGTCACTTTCCACCATATATTAGTGCAATTAACATGTAAACATCTTATACGTCCAATTTCACATCCTTTTACCAACTCTTGTTACCACTTTTATTCGAGTCAATTTTGGGCCACATTTTGGCCCTAATCAACCTTGTAAGTCACTTTACACCATATTAGAGTGATTTTGCACCCTTAAAAGTCACTTGCCACCATATATTGGTACTATTAACATGTCAACATCATTTACATCCAATTTGACATCCTTTTACCTCCTTTCGGTACCACTTTTATACGAGTCAATTTTGGGCCATATTTTGACTCTAATCAACCTTATAACTAAATTTACACCATATTAGAGTGATTTTGCACCCTATAAGAGTAACTTGTCACCATATATTAGTACAATTAACATGTTAACATCATATACGTCCAATTTGACATCATTTTACCAACTCTTGTTACCACTTTTATTCGAGTCAATTTTGGGCCACATTTTGGCGCTAATCAACCTTGTAAGTCACCTTACACCAACTCTTGGTACCCCTTTTATACGAGTCAATTTTTGGCCATATTTGGCTCTAATCAACCTTGTAAGTCACCTTACACCATATTAGAGTGATTTTGCACTCTATAAGAGTCACTTGACACCTTATATTAATACAATTAACCTGTAAACATCATATACATCCAATTTGACATCCTTTTACCTCCACTTGGTACCACTTTTCTATGAGTCAAATTTGGGCCACATTTTGGCTCTAATCAACCTTGTAATTCACTTTATACCATATTAGAGTGATTTTGCACCCTGTAAGAGTCACTTTTCACCACATATTAGTACAATTAACATGTAAACCTCATATACATCCAATTTGACATCTTTTTACCACCTCTTGGTACCAGTTTCATACGAGTCATATTTGGGCAACATTTTGGCTCTAATCAACTTTGTAATTCACTTTACACCATATTAGAGTGATTTTGCACCCTATAATAGTTACTTGCCGCCATATATTTGTTCAATTAACATGTAAACATCATATACATCCAATTTAAGATCCTTTACCTCCTTTTTGTACCACTTTTATACAATTCAATTTTGGGCCTCATTTTAGCTCTAACCACCCTTGTAAGTCACTTTACACCATATTAGAGTGATTTTGCACCCTATAAAAGTCACTTGCCACCGTATATTGGTACTATTAACATGTCAACATCATATACATCCAATTTGACATCCTTTTACCTCCTTTCGGTATCACTTTTATACGAGTCAATTTTGGGCCATATTTTGACTCTAATCAACCTTATAACTAAATTTACACCATATTAGAGTGATTTTGCACCCTATAAGAGTCACTTGTCACCTTATATTAGTACAATTAACATGTAAACATCATATACGTCCAATTTGACATCCTTTTACCAACTCTTGTTACCACTTTTATTTGAGTCAATTTTGGGCCACATTTTCGCGCTAATCAACCTTGTAAGTCACCTTACACCAACTCTTGGTACCCCTTTTATACGAGTCAATTTTTGGCCATATTTGGCTCTAATCAACCTTGTAAGTCACCTTACACCATATTAGAGTGATTTTGCACTCTATAAGAGTCACTTGACACCTTATATTAATACAATTAACCTGTAAACATCATATACATCCAATTTGACATCCTTTTACCTCCACTTGGTACCACTTTTCTATGAGTCAAATTTGGGCCACATTTTGGCTCTAATCAACCTTGTAATTCACTTTATACCATATTAGAGTGATTTTGCACCCTATAAGAGTCACTTTTCACCACATATTAGTACAATTAACATGTAAACCTCATATACATCCAATTTGACATCTTTTTACCACCTCTTGGTACCAGTTTCATACGAGTCATATTTGGGCAACATTTTGGCTCTAATCAACTTTGAAATTCACTTTACACCATATTAGAGTGATTTTGCACCCTATAATAGTTACTTGCCGCCATATATTTGTACAATTAACATGTAAACATCATATACATCCAATTTAACATCCGTTACCTCCTTTTAGTACCACTTTTATACAAGTCAATTTTGGGCCTCATTTTAGCTCTAACCACCCTTGTAAGTCACTTTACACCATATTAGAGTGATTTTGCACCCTATAAGAGTCACTTGACACCATATATTAGTACAATTAACATGTAAACATCATATACATCCAATTTGACATCCTTTTACCTCCTTTCGGTACCACTTTTATACGAGTCAATTTTGGGCCATATTTTGGCTCTAATCAACCTTGTAACTAAATTTACACCATATTAGAGTGATTTTGCACCCTATAAGAGTCACTTGACACCATATATTAGTACAATTAACATGAAAAAATTATATATTCAATTTGATTACCTTTTACCACCTCTTGGTACCACTTTATACGAGTTAATTTTGGGCCATATTTTGGCTCTAATCAACCTTGTTACTCACTTTATACCATATTAGAGTGATTTTACAGTCTATAAGAGTCACTTTCCACCATATATTAGTGCAATTAACATGTAAACATCTTATACGTCCAATTTCACATCCTTTTACCAACTCTTGTTACCACTTTTATTCGAGTCAATTTTGGGCCACATTTTGGCCCTAATCAACCTTGTAAGTCACTTTACACCATATTAGAGTGATTTTGCACCCTATAAAAGTCACTTGCCACCATATATTGGTACTATTAACATGTCAACATCATTTACATCCAATTTGACATCCTTTTACCTCCTTTCGGTACCACTTTTATACGAGTCAATTTTGGGTCATATTTTGACTCTAATCAACCTTATAACTAAATTTACACCATATTAGAGTGATTTTGCACCCTATAAGAGTAACTTGTCACCATATATTAGTACAATTAACATGTTAACATCATATACGTCCAATTTGACATCATTTTACCAACTCTTGTTACCACTTTTATTCGAGTCAATTTTGGGCCACATTTTGGCGCTAATCAACCTTGTAAGTCACCTTACACCAACTCTTGGTACCCCTTTTATACGAGTCATTTTTTGGCCATATTTGGCTCTAATCAATCTTGTAAGTCACCTTACACCATATTAGAGTGATTTTGCACTCTATAAGAGTCACTTGACACCTTATATTAGTACAATTAACCTGTAAACATCATATACATCCAATTTGACATCCTTTTACCTCCACTTGGTACCACTTTTCTACGAGTCAAATTTGGGCCACATTTTGGCTCTAATCAACCTTGTAATTCACTTTATACCATATTAGAGTGATTTTGCACCCTGTAATAGTCACTTTTCACCACATATTAGTACAATTAACATGTAAACCTCATATACATCCAATTTGACATCTTTTTACCACTTCTTGGTACCAGTTTCATACGAGTCATATTTGGGCAACATTTTGGCTCTAATCAACTTTGTAATTCACTTTACACCATATTAGAGTGAGTTTGCACCCTATAATAGTTACTTGCCGCCATATATTTGTACAATTAACATGTAAACATCATATACATCCAATTTAACATCCTTTACCTCCTTTTTGTACCACTTTTATACAAGTCAATTTTGGGCCTCATTTTAGCTCTAACCACCCTTGTAAGTCACTTTACACCATATTAGAGTGATTTTGCACCCTATAAGAGTCACTTGCCACCATATATTAGTACTATTAACATGTCAACATCCTATACATCCAATTTGACATCCTTTTACCTCCTTTCGGTACCACTTTTATACGAGTCAATTTTGGGCCATATTTTGGCTCTAATCAACCTTGTAACTAAATTTACACCATATTAGAGTGATTTTGCACCCTATAAGAGTCACTTGTCATCATATATTAGTACAATTAACATGTAAACATCATATACTAGTACAATTAACATTAACTTGTCACCATATTTTGAGTCACTTGACACCATATATTAGTACAATTATCATGTAAATATCATATACGTCCAATTTGACATCCTTTTAACAACTCTTGTTACCACTTTTATTCGGGTCAATTTTGGGCCACATTTTGGCTGTAATCAACCTTATAATTCACTTTACACCATATTAGAGTGATTTTGCACCCTATAAGAGTCACTTGACACCATATATTAGTACAATTAACATGTAAACATCATATACATCCAATTTGACATCCTTTTACCTCCTTTCGGTACCACTTTTATACGAGTCAATTTTGGGCCATATTTTGGCTCTAATCAACCTTGTAACCAAATTTACACCATATTAGAGTGATTTTGCACCCTATAAGAGTAACTTGACACCATATATTAGTACAATTAACATGAAAAAATTATATATTCAATTTGATTACCTTTTACCACCTCTTGATACCACTTTATATGAGTCAATTTTGGACCACATTTTAGCTCTAATCAACCATGTTACTCACTTTACACCAAATTAGAGTGATCTTACACCCTATAAGAGTCACTTGCCACCGTATATTAGTACAATTAACATGTAAACATCGTATACGTCCAATTTGACATCCTTTTACCAACTCTTGGTACCACTTTTATTCGAGTCAATTTTGGGCAACATTTTGGCTCTAATCAACCTTGTAAATCACTTTACACCATATTAGAGTGATTTTGCACCCTATAAAATTACTTGCCACCATATATTAGTACTATTAACATGTAAACATCATATACATCCAATTTGACATCCTTTTACCTCCTCTCGGTACCACTTTTATACGAATCAATTTTGGGCCACATTTTGGCTCTAATCAACCTTGTAACTAAATTTACACCATATCAGAGTGATTTTGCACCCTATAAGAGTCACTTATCACCATATATTAGTACAATTTACATGTAAAAATTATATATTCAATTTGATTACCTTTTACCACCTCTTGGTACCACTTTATACGAGTTAATTTTGGGCCACATTTTGGCTCTAATCAACCTTGTAAGCCACTTTACTCCATATTAGAGTGATTTTGCACCCTATAAAAGTCACTTGTCACCATATAATAGTAAAATTAACATGTAAACATCATATACGTCCAATTTGACATCCTTTTACCAACTCTTGTTACCACTTTTATACGAGTCAATTTTGTACCACATTTTGGCTCTAATCAACCTTGTAATTCACTTTACACCATATTAGAGTGATTTTGCACCCTATAAGAGTCACTAGACACCATATATTAGTACAATTAACATGTAAACATCATATACGTCCAATTTGACATCCTTTTACCAACTCTTGTTACCACTTTTATTCGAGTCAATTTTGGGCCACATTTTGGCACTAATCAACCTTGTAAGTCACTTTACACCATATTAGAGTGATTTTGCACCCTATAAAAGTCACTTGCCACCATATATTAGTACTATTAACATGTAAACATCATAAACATCTAATTTGACATCCTTTTACCTCCTCTCGGTTCCACTTTTATACGAGTCAATTTTGGGCCACATATTGGCTCTAATCAACCTTGTAAGTAAATTTACACCATATTAGAGTGATTTTGCACCCTATAAGATCACTTGCCATCATATATTAGTACAATATACATGTGAAAATTATATATTCAATTTGATTACCTTTTACCACCTCTTGGTACCACTTTATACGAGTTAATTTTGGGCCACATTTTGGCTCTAATCAACCTTGTTACTCACTTTACTCAATATTAGAGTGATTTTACACCCTATAAGGGTCACTTTCCACCATATATTAATAAAATTAACTTGTAAACATCTTATACGTCCAATTTGACATCCTTTTACCAACTCTTGTTACCACTTTTGTTCGAGTCAATTTTGGGCCACATTTTGGCCCTAATCAACCTTGTAAGTCACTTTACACCATATTAGAGTGATTTTCCACCCTATAAAAGTCACTTGCCACCATATATTAGTACTATTAACATGTCAACATCATATACATCCAATTTGACATCCTTTTACCTCCTTTCGGTACCACTTTTATACGAGTCAATTTTGGGCCATATTTTGGCTCTAAACAACCTTGTAACTAAATTTACACCATATTAGAGTGATTTTGCACCCTATGAGAGTAACTTGTCACCATATATTAGTACAATTAACATGTAAACATCATATACGTCCAATTTGACATCCTTTTACCAACTCTTGTTACCACTTTCATTCGAGTCAATTTTGGGCCACATTTTGGCGCTAATCAACCTTGTAAGTCACCTTACACCAACTCTTGGTACCCCTTTTATACGAGTCAATTTTTGGCCCTATTTGGCTCTAATCAACCTTGTAAGTCACCTTACACCATATTAGAGTGATTTGCACTCTATAAGAGTCACTTGACACCTTATATTAGTACAATTAACATGTAAACATCATATACATCCAATTTGACATTCTTTTACCTCCACCTGGTACCACTTTTCTACGAGTCAAATTTGGGCCACATTTTGGCTCTAATCAACCTTGTAATTCACTTTATACCATATTAGAGTGATTTTTCACCCTATAAGAGTCACTTTTCACCACATATTAGTACAATTAACATGTAAACCTCATATACATCCAATTTGACATTTTTTTACCACCTTTTGGTACCAGTTTTATACGAGTCATATTTGGGCCACATTTTGGCTCTAATAAACTTTGTAATTCACTTTACACCATATTAGAGTGATTTTGAACCCTATAATAGTTACTTGCCGCCATATATTTGTACAATTAACATGTAAACATCATATACATCCAATTTAACATCCTTTACCTCCTTTTAGTACCACTTTTATACAAGTCAATTTTGGGCTTCATTTTAGCTCTAACCACCCTTGTAAGTCACTTTACACCATATTAGAGTGAATTTGCACCCTATAAGAGTCACTTGCCACCATATATTAGTACTATTAACATGTCAACATCATATACATCCAATTTGACATCCTTTTACCTCCTTTCGGTACCACTTTTATACGAGCCAATTTTGGGCCATATTTTGGCTCTAATCAACCTTGTAACTAAATTTACACCATATTAGAGTGATTTTGCACCCTATAAGAGTCACTTGTCACCATATATTAGTACAATTAACATGTAAACATCATATACTAGTACGATTAACATTAACTTGTCACCATATTTTGAGTCACTTGACACCATATATTAGTACAATTAACATGTAAACATCATATACGTCCAATTTGACATCCTTTTAACAACTCTTGTTACCACTTTTATTCGAGTCAATTTTGGGCCACATTTTGGCTGTAATCAACCTTGTAATTCACTTTACACCATATTAGAGTGATTTTGCACCCTATAAGAGTCACTTGACACCATATATAAGTACAATTAACATGTAAACATCATATACATCCAATTTGACATCCTTTTACCTCCTTTCGGTACCACTTTTATACGAGTCAATTTTGGGCCATATTTTGGCTCTAATCAACCTTGTAACTAAATTTACACCATATTAGAGTGATTTTGCACCCTATAAGAGTCACTTGTCACCATATATTAGTACAATTAACATGTAAACATCATATACGTCCAATTTGACATCCTTTTACCAACTATTGTTACCACTTTTATTCGAGTCAATTTTGGGCCACATTTTGGCTCTAATCAACCTTGTAATTCACTTTACACCATATTAGAGTGATTTTGCACCCTATAAGAGTCACTTGACACCATATATTAGTACAATTAACATGTAAACATCATATACATCCAATTTGACATCCTTTTATCTCCTTTCGGTACCACTTTTATACGAGTCAATTTTGGGCCATATTTTGGCTCTAATCAACCTTGTAACTAAATTTACACCATATTAGAGTGATTTTGCACCCTATAAGAGTCACTTGTCACCATATATTAGTACAATTAACATGTAAACATCATATACGTCCAATTTGACATCCTTTTACCAACTCTTGTTACCACTTTTATTCGAGTCAATTTTGGGCCACATTTTGGCTCTAATCAACCTTGTAATTCACTTTACACCATATTAGAGTGATTTTGCACCCTATAAGAGTCACTTGACACCATATATTAGTACAATTAACATGTAAACATCATATACATCCAATTTGACATCCTTTTACCTCCTTTCGGTACCACTTTTATACGAGTCAATTTTGGGCCATATTTTGGCTCTAATCAACCTTGTAACTAAATTTACACCATATTAGAGTGATTTTGCACCCTATAAGAGTCACTTGTCACCATATATTAGTACAATTAACATGTAAACATCATATACGTCCAATTTGACATCCTTTTACCAACTCTTGTTACCACTTTTATTCGAGTCAATTTTGGGCCACATTTTGGCTCTAATCAACCTTGTAAGTCACTTTACACCATATTAGAGTAATTTTGCACCCTATAAAAGTCACTTGTCACCATATATTAGTACAATTAACATGTAAACATCATATACATCCAATTTGATTACCTTTTACCACCTCTTGGTACCACTTTATACGAGTCAATTTTGGGCCACATTTTGGCTCTAACCAACCATGTTACTCACTTTACACCAAATTAGAGTGATCTTACACCCTATAAGAGTCACTTGCCACCATATATTAGTACAATTAACATGTAAACATCGTATACATCCAATTTGACATCCTTTTACCAACTCTTGGTACCACTTTTATTCGAGTCAATTTTGGGCAACATTTTGGCTCTAATCAACCTTGTAAATCACTTTACACCATATTAGAGTGATTTTGCACCCTATAAAATCACTTGCCACCATATATTAGTACTATTAACATGTAAACATCATATACATCCAATTTGACATCCTTTTACCTCCTCTCGGTACCACTTTTATATGAATCAATTTTGGGCCACATATTGGCTCTAATCAACCTTGTAACTAAATTTACACCATATTAGAGTGATTTTGCACCCTATAAGAGTCACTTGACACCATATATTAGTACAATTAACATGTAAACATCATATACGTCCAATTTGACATCCTTTTACCAACTCTTGTTACCACTTTTATTCGAGTCAATTTTGGGCCACATTTTTTCGCTAATCAACCTTGTAAGTCACTTTATACCATATTAGAGTGATTTTGCACCCTATAAAAGTCACTTGCCACCATATATTAGTACTATTAACATGTAAACATCATAATAATCCAATTTGACATCCTTTTACCTCCTCTCGGTTCCACTTTTATACGAGTCAATTTGGGCCACATATTGGCTCTAATCAACCTTGTAAGTAAATTTACACCATATTAGAGTGATTTTGCACCCTATAAGATCACTTGCCATCATATATTAGTACAATATACATGTGAAAATTATATATTCAATTTGATTACCTTTTACCACCTCTTGGTACCACTTTATACGAGTTAATTTTGGGCCACATTTTGGCTCTAATCAACCTTGTTACTCACTTTACTCCATATTAGAGTGATTTTACACCCTATAAGGGTCACTTTCCACCATATATTAGTAAAATTAACATGTAAACATCTTATAAATCCAATTTGACATCCTTTTACCAACTCTTGTTACCACTTTTATTCGAGTCAATTTTGGGCCATATTTTGGCCCTAATCAACCTTGTAAGTCACTTTACACCATATTAGAGTGATTTTCCACCCTATAAAAGTCACTTGCCACCATATATTAGTACTATTAACATGTCAACATCATATACATCCAATTTGACATCCTTTTACCTCCTTTCGGTACCACTTTTATACGAGTCAATTTTGGGCCATATTTTGGCTCTAATCAACCTTGTAACTAAATTTACACCATATTAGAGTGATTTTGCACCCTATAAGAGTCACTTGTCACCATATATTAGTACAACTAACATGTAAACATCATATACGTCCAATTTGACATCCTTTTACCAACTCTTGTTACCACTTTTATTCGAGTCAATTTTGGGCCACATTTTGGCGCTAATCAACCTTATAAGTTACCTTACACCAACTCTTGGTACCCCTTTTATACGAGTCAATTTTTGGCCCTATTTGGCTCTAATCAACCTTGTAAGTCACCTTACACCATATTAGAGTGATTTGCACTCTATAAGAGTCACTTGACACCTTATATTAGTACAATTAACATGTAAACATCATATACATCCAATTTGACATCCTTTTACCTCCACTTGGTACCACTTTTCTACGAGTCAAATTTGGGCCACATTTTGGCTCTAATCAACCTTGTAATTCACTTTACACCATATTAAAGGGATTTTGCACCCTATAATAGTTACTTGACGCCATATATTTGTACAATTAACATGTAAACATCATATACATCCAATTTAACATCCTTTACCTCCTTTTAGTACCACTTTTATACAAGTCAATTTTGGGCCTCATTTTAGCTCTAACCACCCTTGTAAGTCATTTTACACCATATTAGAGTGATTTTGCACCTTATAAGAGTCACTTGCCACCATATATTAGTACTATTAACATGTCAACATCATATACATCCAATTTGACATCCTTTTACCTCCTTTCGGTACCACTTTTATACGAGCCAATTTTGGGCCATATTTTGGCTCTAATCAACCTTGTAACTAAATTTACACCATATTAGAGTGATTTTGCACCCTATAAGAGTCACTTGTCACCATATATTAGTACAATTAACATGTAAACATCATATACTAGTACGATTAGCATTAACTTATCACCATATTTTGAGTCACTTGACACCATATATTAGTACAATTAACATGTAAACATCATATACGTCCAATTTGACATCCTTTTACTAACTCTTGTTACCACTTTTATTCGAGTCAATTTTGGGCCACATTTTGGCTCTAATCAACCTTGTAATTCACTTTACACCATATTAGAGTGATTTTGCACCCTATAAGAGTCACTTGACACCATATATTTATACAATTAACATGTAAACATCATATACATCCAATTTGACATTCTTTTACCTCCTTTCGGTACCACTTTTATACGAGTCAATTTTGGGCCATATTTTGGCTCTAATCAACCTTGTAACTAAATTTACACCATATTAGAGTGATTTTGCACCCTATAAGAGTCACTTGACACCATATATTAGTACAATTAACATGTAAAAATTATATATTCAATTTGATTACCTTTTACCACCTCTTGGTACCACTTTATACGAGTTAATTTTGGGCCACATTTTGGCCCTAATCAACCTTGTAAGTCACTTTACACCATATTAGAGTGATTTTGCACCCTATAAAAGTCACTTTCCACCATATATTAGTACTATTAACATGTCAACATCATATACATCCAATTTGACATCCTTTTACCTCCTTTCGGTACCACTTTTATACGAGTCAATTTTGGCTCTAATCAACCTTGTAACTAAATTTACACCATATTAGAGTGATTTTGCACCCTATAAGAGTCATTTGACACCATATATTAGTACAATTAACATGTAAAAATTATATATTCAATTTGATTACCTTTTACCACCTCTTGGTACCATTTTATACGAGTTAATTTTGGGCCACATTTTGGCTCTAGTCAACCTTGTAAGTCACTTTACACCATATTAAAGTGATTTTGCACCCTATAAAAGTCGCTTGTCACCATATATTAGTACAATTAACATGTAAACATCATATACGTCCAATTTGATTACCTTTTACCACCTCTTCGTACCACTTTATACGAGTCAATTTTGGGCCACATTTTGGCTCTAATCAACCATGTTACTCCCTTTACACCAAATTACAGTGATCTTACACCCTATAAGAGTCACTTGCCACCATATATTAGTACAATTAACATGTAAACATCGTATACGTCCAATTTGACATCCTTTTACCAAATCTTGGTACCACTTTTATTCGAGTCAATTTCGGGCAACATTTTGGCTCTAATCAACCTTGTAAATCACTTTACACCATATTAGAGTGATTTTGCACCCTATAAAATCACTTGCCACCATATATTAGTACTATTAACATGTAAACATCATGTACAGCCAATTTGACATCCTTTTACCTCCTCTCGGTACCACTTTTATACGAATCAATTTTGGGCCACATTTTGGCTCTTATCAACCTTGTAACTAAATTTACACCATATTAGAGTGATTTTGCACCCTATAAGAGCCACTTGACACCATATATTAGTACAATTAACATGTAAACATCATATACTAGTACAATTAACATTAACTTGTCACCATATTTTGAGTCACTTGACACCATATATTAGTATAATTAACATGTAAACATCATATACGTCCAATTTGACATCCTTTTAATAACTCTTGTTACCACTTTTATTCGAGTCAATTTTGGGCCACATTTTGGCTCTTATCAACCTTGTAACTAAATTTACATCATATTAGAGTGATTTTGCACCCTATAAGACCCACTTGACACCATATATTAGTACAATTAACATGTAAACATCATATACTAGTACAATTAACATTAACTTGTCACCATATTTTGAGTCACTTGACACCATATATTAGTACAATTAACATGTAAACATCATATACGTCCAATTTGACATCCTTTTACCAAATCTTGGTACCACTTTTATTCGAGTCAATTTCGGGCAACATTTTGGCTCTAATCAACCTTGTAAATCACTTTACACCATATTAGAGTGATTTTGCACCCTATAAGAGTCACTTGCCACCATATATTAGTACTATTAACATGTCAACATCATATACATCCAATTTGACATCCTTTTACCTCCTTTCGGTACCACTTTTATACGAGTCAATTTTGGGCCATATTTTGGTTCTAATCAACCTTGTAACTAAATTTACACCATATTAGAGTGATTTTGCACCCTATAAGAGTCACTTGTCACCATATATTAGTACAATTAACATGTAAACATCATATACTAGTACAATTAACATTACCTTGTCACCATATTTTGAGTCACTTGACACCATATATTAGTACAATTAACATGTAAACATCATATACGTCCAATTTGACATCCTTTTAACAACTCTTGTTACCACTTTTATTCGAGTCAATTTTGGGCCACATTTTGGCTGTAATCAACCTTGTAATTCACTTCACACCATATTAGAGTGATTTTGCACCCTAGAAGAGTCACTTGACACCATATATTAGTACAATTAACATGTAAACATCATATACGTCCAATTTGACATCCTTTTACCAACTCTTGTTACCACTTTTATTCGAGTCAATTTTGGGCCATATTTTGGCTCTAATCAACCTTGTAACTAAATTTACACCATATTAGAGTGATTTTGCACCCTATAAGAGTCATTTGACACCATATATTAGTACAATTAACATGTAAAAATTATATTCAATTTGATTACCTTTTACCACCTCTTGGTACCATTTTATACGAGTTAATTTTGGGCCACATTTTGGCTCTAGTCAACCTTGTAAGTCACTTTACACCATATTAAAGTGATTTTGCACCCTATAAAAGTCACTTGTCACCATATATTAGTACAATTAACATGTAAACATCATATACGTCCAATTTGATTACCTTTTACCACCTCTTGGTACCACTTTATACGAGTCAATTTTGGGCCACATTTTGGCTCTAATCAACCATGTTACTCCCTTTACACCAAATTACAGTGATCTTACACCCTATAAGAGTCACTTGCCACCATATATTAGTACAATTAACATGTAAACATCGTATACGTCCAATTTGACATCCTTTTACCAAATCTTGGTACCACTTTTATTCGAGTCAATTTCGGGCAACATTTTGGCTCTAATCAACCTTGTAAATCACTTTACACCATATTAGAGTGATTTTGCACCCTATAAAATCACTTGCCACCATATATTAGTACTATTAACATGTAAACATCATATACAGCCAATTTGACATCCTTTTACCTCCTCTCGGTACCACTTTTATACGAATCAATTTTGGGCCACATTTTGGCTCTTATCAACCTTGTAACTAAATTTACACCATATTAGAGTGATTTTGCACCCTATAAGAGCCACTTGACACCATATATTAGTACAATTAACATGTAAACATCATATACTAGTACAATTAACATTAACTTGTCACCATATTTTGAGTCACTTGACACCATATATTAGTATAATTAACATGTAAACATCATATACGTCCAATTTGACATCCTTTTAATAACTCTTGTTACCACTTTTATTCGAGTCAATTTTGGGCCACATTTTGGCTCTTATCAACCTTGTAACTAAATTTACACCATATTAGAGTGATTTTGCACCCTATAAGAGCCACTTGACACCATATATTAGTACAATTAACATGTAAACATCATATACTAGTACAATTAACATTAACTTGTCACCATATTTTGAGTCACTTGACACCATATATTAGTACAATTAACATGTAAACATCATATACGTCCAATTTGACATCCTTTTACCAAATCTTGGTACCACTTTTATTCGAGTCAATTTCGGGCAACATTTTGGCTGTAATCAACCTTGTAATTCACTTCACACCATATTAGAGTGATTTTGCACCCTAGAAGATTCACTTGACACCATATATTAGTACAATTAACATGTAAACATCATATACGTCCAATTTGACATCCTTTTACCAACTCTTGTTACCACTTTTATTCGAGTCAATTTTGGGCCATATTTTGGCTCTAATCAACCTTGTAACTAAATTTACACCATATTAGAGTGATTTTGCACCCTATAAGAGTCATTTGACACCATATATTAGTACAATTAACATGTAAAAATTATATATTCAATTTGATTACCTTTTACCACCTCTTGGTACCATTTTATACGAGTTAATTTTGGGCCACATTTTGGCTCTAGTCACCCTTGTAAGTCACTTTACACCATATTAAAGTGATTTTGCACCCTATAAAAGTCACTTGTCACCATATATTTGTACAATTAACATGTAAACATCATATACGTCCAATTTGATTACCTTTTACCACCTCTTGGTACCACTTTATACGAGTCAATTTTGGGCCACATTTTGGCTCTAATCAACCATGTTACTCCCTTTACACCAAATTACAGTGATCTTACACCCTATAAGAGTCACTTGCCACCATATATTAGTACAATTAACATGTAAACATCGTATACGTCCAATTTGACATCCTTTTACCAAATCTTGGTACCACTTTTATTCGAGTCAATTTCGGGCAACATTTTGGCTCTAATCAACCTTGTAAATCACTTTACACCATATTAGAGTGATTTTGCACCCTATAAAATCACTTGCCACCATATATTAGTACTATTAACATGTAAACATCATATACAGCCAATTTGACATCCTTTTACCTCCTCTCGGTACCACTTTTATACGAATCAATTTTGGGCCACATTTTGGCTCTTATCAACCTTGTAACTAAATTTACACCATATTAGAGTGATTTTGCACCCTATAAGAGCCACTTGACACCATATATTAGTACAATTAACATGTAAACATCATATACTAGTACAATTAACATTAACTTGTCACCATATTTTGAGTCACTTGACACCATATATTAGTATAATTAACATGTAAACATCATATACGTCCAATTTGACATCCTTTTAATAACTCTTGTTACCACTTTTATTCGAGTCAATTTTGGGCCACATTTTGGCTCTTATCAACCTTGTAACTAAATTTACACCATATTAGAGTGATTTTGCACCCTATAAGAGCCACTTGACACCATATATTAGTACAATTAACATGTAAACATCATATACTAGTACAATTAACATTAAATTGTCACCATATTTTGAGTCACTTGACACCATATATTAGTACAATTAACATGTAAACATCATATACGTCCAATTTGACATCCTTTTACCAAATCTTGGTACCACTTTTATTCGAGTCAATTTCGGGCAACATTTTGGCTCTAATCAACCTTGTAAATCACTTTACACCATATTAGAGTGATTTTGCACCCTATAAGAGTCACTTGCCACCATATATTAGTACTATTAACATGTCAACATCATATACATCCAATTTGACATCCTTTTACCTCCTTTCGGTACCACTTTTATACGAGTCAATTTTGGGCCATATTTTGGCTCTAATCAACCTTGTAACTAAATTTACACCATATTAGAGTGATTTTGCACCCTATAAGAGTCCCTTGCACCATATATTAGTACAATTAACATGTAAACATCATATACTAGTACAATTAACATTAACTTGTCACCATATTTTGAGTCACTTGACACCATATATTAGTACAATTAACATGTAAACATCATATACGTCCAATTTGACATCCTTTTAACAACTCTTGTTACCACTTTTATTCGAGTCAATTTTGGGCCACATTTTGGCTGTAATCAACCTTGTAATTCACTTTACACCATATTAGAGTGATTTTGCACCCTAGAAGAGTCACTTGACACCATATATTAGTACAATTAACATGTAAACATCATATACATCCAATTTGACATCCTTTTACCTCCTTTCGGTACCACTTTTATACGAGTCAATTTTGGGCCATATTTTGGCTCTAATCAACCTTGTAACTAAATTTACACCATATTAGAGTGATTTTGCACCCTATAAGAGTCACTTGACACCATATATTAGTACAATCAACATGAAAAAATTATATATTCAATTTGATTACCTTTTGGCACCTCTTGGTACCACTTTATACGAGTTAATTTTGGGCCACATTTTGGCTCTAATCAACCTTGTAAGTCACTTTACACCATATTAGAGTGATTTTGCACCCTATAAAAGTCACTTGTCACCATATATTAGTACAATTAACATGTAAACATCATATACGTCAAATTTGATTACCTTTTTCCACCTCTTGGTACCAATTTATACGAGTCAATTTTGGGCCACATTTTGGCTCTAATCAACCATGTTACTCACTTTACACCAAATTAGAGTGATCTTAAACCCTATAAGAGTCACTTGCCACCATATATTAGTACAATTAACATGTAAACATCGTATACGTCCAATTTGACATCCTTTTACCAAATCTTGGTACCACTTTTATTCGAGTCAATTTCGGGCAACATTTTGGCTCTAATCAACCTTGTAAATCACTTTACACCATATTAGAGTGATTTTGCACCCTATAAAATCACTTGCCACCATATATTACTACTATTAACATGTAAACATCATATACAGCCAATTTGACATCCTTTTACCTCCTCTCGGTACCACTTTTATACGAATCAATTTTGGGCCACATTTTGGCTCTTATCAACCTTGTAACTAAATTTACACCATATTAGAGTGATTTTGCACCCTATAAAAGCCACTTGACACCATATATTAGTACAATTAACATGTAAACATCATATACTAGTACAATTAACATTAACTTGTCACAATATTTTGAGTCACTTGACACCATATATTAGTATAATTAACATGTAAACATCATATACGTCCAATTTGACATCCTTTTAATAACTCTTGTTACCACTTTTATTCGAGTCAATTTTGGGCCACATTTTGGCTCTTATCAACCTTGTAACTAAATTTACACCATATTAGAGTGATTTTGCACCCTATAAGAGCCACTTGACACCATATATTAGTACAATTAACATGTAAACATCATATACTAGTACAATTAACATTAACTTGTCACCATATTTTGAATCACTTGACACCATATATTAGTACAATTAACATGTAAACATCATATACGTCCAATTTGACATCCTTTTACCAAATCTTGGTACCACTTTTATTCGAGTCAATTTCGGGCAACATTTTGGCTCTAATCAACCTTGTAAATCACTTTACACCATATTAGAGTGATTTTGCACCCTATAAGAGTCACTTGCCACCATATATTAGTACTATTAACATGTCAACATCATATACATCCAATTTGACATCCTTTTACCTCCTTTCGGTACCACTTTTATACGAGTTAATTTTGGGCCATATTTTGGCTCTAATCAACCTTGTAACTAAATTTACACCATATTAGAGTGATTTTGCACCCTATAAGAGTCACTTGTCACCATATATTAGTACAATTAACATGTAAACATCATATACTAGTACAATTAACATTAACTTGTCACCATATTTTGAGTCACTTGACACCATATATTAGTACAATTAACATGTAAACATCATATACGTCCAATTTGACATCCTTTTAACAACTCTTGTTACCACTTTTATTCGAGTCAATTTTGGGCCACATTTTGGCTGTAATCAACCTTGTAATTCACTTTACACCATATTAGAGTGATTTTGCACCCTAGAAGAGTCACTTGACACCATATATTAGTACAATTAACATGTAAACATCATATACATCCAATTTGACATCCTTTTACCTCCTTTCGGTACCACTTTTATACGAGTCAATTTTGGGCCATATTTTGGCTCTAATCAACCTTGTAACTAAATTTACACCATATTAGAGTGATTTTGCACCCTATAAGAGTCACTTGACATCATATATTAGTACAATCAACATGAAAAAATTATATATTCAATTTGATTACCTTTTGCCACCTCTTGGTACCACTTTATACGAGTTAATTTTGGGCCACATTTTGGCTCTAATCAACCTTGTAAGTCACTTTACACCATATTAGAGTGATTTTGCAGCCTATAAAAGTCATTTGTCACCATATATTAGTAAAATTAACATGTAAACATCATATACGTCCAATTTGATTACCTTTTTCCACCTCTTGGTACCACTTTATACGAGTCAATTTTGGGCCACATTTTGGCTCTAATCAACCATGTTACTCACTTTACACCAAATTAGAGTGATCTTACACCCTATAAGAGTCACTTGCCACCATATATTAGTACAATTAACATGTAAATATCGTATGCGTCCAATTTGACATCCTTTTACCAACTCTTGGTACCACTTTTATTCGAGTCAATTTTGGGCAACATTTTGGCTCTAATCAACCTTGTAAATCACTTTACACCATATTAGAGTGATTTTGCACCCTATAAAATCACTTGCCACCATATATTAGTACTATTAACATGTAAACATCATATACATCCAATTTGACATCCTTTTACCTCCTCTCGGTACCACTTTTATACGAATCAATTTTGGGCCACATTTTGGCTCTAATCAACCTTGTAACTAAATTTACACCATATTAGAGTGATTTTGCACCCTATAAGAGTCACTTGTCACCATATATTAGTACAATTAACATGTAAAAATTATATATTCAATTTGATTACCTTTTACCACCTCTTGGTACCACTTTATACGAGTTAATTTTTGGCCACATTTTGGCTCTAATCAACCTTGTAAGCCACTTTACACCATATTAGAGTGATTTTGCACCCTATAAAAGTCACTTGTCACCATATATTAGTACAATTAACATGTAAACATCATATACGTCCAATTTGACATCCTTTTAACAACTCTTGTTACCACTTTTATTCGAGTCAATTTTGGGCCACATTTTGGCTGTAATCAACCTTGTAATTCACTTTACACCATATTAGAGTGATTTTGCACCCTAGAAGAGTCACTTGACACCATATATTAGTACAATTAACATGTAAACATCATATACATCCAATTTGACATCCTTTTACCTCCTTTCGGTACCACTTTTATACGAGTCAATTTTGGGCCATATTTTGGCTCTAATCAACCTTGTAACTAAATTTACACCATATTAGAGTGATTTTGCACCCTATAAGAGTCACTTGACATCATATATTAGTACAATCAACATGAAAAAATTATATATTCAATTTGATTACCTTTTGCCACCTCTTGGTACCACTTTATACGAGTTAATTTTGGGCCACATTTTGGCTCTAATCAAGCTTGTAAGTCACTTTACACCATATTAGAGTGATTTTGCAGCCTATAAAAGTCACTTGTCACCATATATTAGTACAATTAACATGTAAACATCATATACGTCCAATTTGATTACCTTTTTCCACCTCTTGGTACCACTTTATACGAGTCAATTTTGGGCCACATTTTGGCTCTAATCAACCATGTTACTCACTTTACACCAAATTAGAGTGGTCTTACACCCTATAAGAGTCACTTGCCACCATATATTAGTACAATTAACATGTAAATATCGTATGCGTCCAATTTGACATCCTTTTACCAACTCTTGGTACCACTTTTATTCGAGTCAATTTTGGGCAACATTTTGGCTCTAATCAACCTTGTAAATCACTTTACACCATATTAGAGTGATTTTGCACCCTATAAAATCACTTTCCACCATATATTAGTACTATTAACATGTAAACATCATATACATCCAATTTGACATCCTTTTACCTCCTCTCGGTACCACTTTTATACGAATCAATTTTGGGCCACATTTTGGCTCTAATCAACCTTGTAACTAAATTTACACCATATTAGAGTGATTTTGCACCCTATAAGAGTCACTTGTCACCATATATTAGTACAATTAACATGTAAAAATTATATATTCAATTTGATTACCTTTTACCACCTCTTGGTACCACTTTATACGAGTTAATTTTTGGCCACATTTTGGCTCTAATCAACCTTGTAAGCCACTTTACACCATATTAGAGTGATTTTGCACCCTATAAAAGTCACTTGTCACCATATATTAGTACAATTAACATGTAAACATCATATACGTCCAATTTGACATCCTTTTACCAACTCTTGTTACCACTTTTATACGAGTCAATTTTGTGCCACATTTTGGCTCTAATCAACCTTGTAATTCACTTTACACCATATTAGAGTGATTTTGCACCCTATAAGAGTCACTTGACACCATATATTAGTACAATTAACATGTAAACATCATATACGTCCAATTTGACATCCTTTTACCAACTCTTGTTACCACTTTTATTCGAGTCAATTTTGGGCCACATTTTGGCGCTAATCAACCTTGTAAATCACTTTACACCATATTAGAGTGATTTTGCACCCTATAAAAGTCACTTGCCACCATATATTAGTACTATTAACATGTAAACATCATAAACATCCAATTTGACATCCTTTTACCTCCTCTCGGTTCCACTTTTATACGATTCAATTTTGGGCCACATATTGGCTCTAATCAACCTTGTAAGTAAATTTACACCATATTAGAGTGATTTTGCACCCTATAAGATCACTTTCCATCATATATTAGTACAATATACATGTGAAAATTATATATTCAATTTGATTACCTTTTACCACCTCTTGGTACCACTTTATACGAGTTAATTTTGGGCCACATTTTGGCTCTAATCAACCTTGTTACTCACTTTACTCCATATTAGAGTGATTTTACACCCTATAAGGGTCACTTTTTACCATATATTAGAAAAATTAACATGTAAACATCTTATACGTCCAATTTGACATCCTTTTACCAACTCTTGTTACCACTTTTATTCGTGTCAATTTTGGGCCACATTTTGGCCCTAATCAACCTTGTAAGTCACTTTACACCATATTAGAGTGATTTTCCACCCTATAAAAGTCACTTGCCACCATATATTAGTACTATTAACATGTCAACATCATATACATCCAATTTGACATCCTTTTACCTCCTTTTGGTACCACTTTTATACGAGTCAATTTTGGGCCATATTTTTGCTCTAATCAACCTTGTAACTAAATTTACACCATATTAGAGTGATTTTGCACCCTATCAGAGTCACTTGTCACCATATATTAGTACAATTAACATGTAAACATCATATACGTCCAATTTGACATCCTTTTACCAACTCTTGTTACCACTTTTATTCGAGTCAATTTTGGGCCACATTTTCGCGCTAGTCAACCTTGTAAGTCACCTTACACCAACTCTTGGTACCCCTTTTATACGAGTCAATTTTTGGCCCTATTTGGCTCTAATCAACCTTGTAAGTCACCTTACACCATATTAGAGTGATTTGCACTCTATAAGAGTCACTTGACACCTTATATTAGTACAATTAACATTTAAACTTCATATACATCCAATTTGACATCCTTTTACCTCCACTTGGTACCACTTTTCTACGAGTCAAATTTGGGCCACATTTTGGCTCTAATCAACCTTGTAATTCACTTTATACCATATTAGAGTGATTTTGCACCCTATAAGAGTCACTTTTCACCACATATTAGTACAATTAACATGTAAACCTCATATACATCCAATTTGACATCTTTTTACAACCTCTTGGTACCAGTTTTATATGAGTCACATTTGGGCCACATTTTGGCTCAAATCAACTTTGCAATTCACTTTACACCATATTAGAGTGATTTTGCACCCTATAATAGTTACTTGCCACTATATATTTGTACAATTAACATGTAAACATCATATACATCCAATTTAACATCCTTTACCTCCTTTTAGTACCACTTTTATACAAGTCAATTTTGGGCCTCATTTTAGCTCTAACCACCCTTGTAAGTCACTTTACACCATATTAGAGTGATTTTGCACCGTATAAGAGTCACTTGCCACCATATATTAGTACTATTAACATGTCAACATCACATACATACAATTTGACATCCTTTTACCTCCTTTCGGTACCACTTTTATACGAGCCAATATTGGGCCATATTTTGGCTCTAATCAACCTTGTAACTAAATTTACACCATATTAGAGTGATTTTGCACCCTATAAGAGTCACTTGTCGCCATATATTAGTATAATTAACATGTAAACATCATATACTAGTACGATTAACATTAACTTGTCACCATATTTTGAGTCACTTGACACCATATATTAGTACAATTAACATGTAAACATCATATACGTCCCATTTGACATCCTTTTACCAACTCTTGTTACCACTTTTATTCGAGTCAATTTTGGGCCACATTTTGGCTCTAATCAAACTTGTAATTCACTTTACACCATATTAGAGTGATTTTGCACCCTATAAGAGTCACTTGACACCATATATTTATACAATTAACATGTAAACATCATATACATCCAATTTGACATCCTTTTACCTCCTTTCGGTACCACTTTTATACGAGCCAATTTTGGGCCATATTTTGGCTCTAATCAACCTTGTAACTAAATTTACACCATATTAGAGTGATTTTGCACCCTATAAGAGTCACTTGTCACCATATATTAGTACAATTAACATGTAAACATCATATACTAGTACGATTAACATTAACTTGTCACCATATTTTGAGTCACTTGACACCATATATTAGTACAATTAACATGTAAACATCATATACGTCCCATTTGACATCCTTTTACCAACTCTTGTTACTACTTTTATTCGAGTCAATTTTGGGCCACATTTTGGCTCTAATCAACCTTGTAAGCCACTTTACACCATATTAGAGTGATTTTGCACCCTATAAAAGTCACTTGTCACCATATATTAGTACAATTAACATGTAAACATCATATACGTCCAATTTGACATCCTTTTACCAACTCTTGTTACCACTTTTATACGAGTCAATTTTGGGCCATATTTTGGCTCTAATCAACCTTGTAACTAAATTTACACCATATTAGAGTGATTTTGCACCCTATAAGAGTCACTTGACACCATATATTAGTACAATTAACATGTAAAAATTATATATTCAATTTGATTACCTTTTACCACCTCTTGGTACCACTTTATACGAGTTAATTTTGGGCCACATTTTGGCCCTAATCAATCTTGTAAGTCACCTTACACCATATTAGAGTGATTTTGCACCCTATAAAAGTCACTTGCACAATATATTAGTACTATTAACATGTAAACATCATAAACATCCAATTTGACATCCTTTTACCTCCTCTCGGTTCCACTTTTATACGAGTCAATTTTGGGCCACATATTAGCTCGAATCAACCTTGTAAGTAAATTTACACCATATTAGAGTGATTTTGCACCCTATAAGATCACTTGCCATCATATATTAGTACAATATACATGTAAAAATTATATATTCAATTTGATTACCTTTTACCACCTCTTGGTACCACTTTATATGAGTTAATTTTGGGCCACATTTTGGCTCTAATCAACCTTGTTACTCACTTTATACCATATTACAGTGATTTTACACCCTATAAGAGTCACTTTCCACTATATATTTGTGTAATTAATATGTAAACATCTTATACGTCCAATTTGACATCCTTTTACCAACTCTTGTTACCACTTTTATTCGAGTCAATTTTGGGCCACATTTTGGCCCTAATCAACCTTGTAAGTCACTTTACACCATATTAGAGTGATTTTGCACCCTATAAAAGTCACTTGCCACCATATATTGGTACTATTAACATGTCAACATCATATACATCCAATTTGACATCCTTTTACCTCCTTTCGGTACCACTTTTATACGAGTCAATTTTGGGCCATATTTTGACTCTAATCAACCTTATAACTAAATTTACACCATATTAGAGTGATTTTGGACCCTATAAGAGTCACTTGTCACCATATCTTAGTACAATTAACATGTAAACATCATATACGTCCAATTTCACATCCTTTTACCAACTCTTGTTACCACTTTTATTCGAGTCAATTTTGGGCCACATTTTGGCGCTAATCAACCTTGTAAGTCACCTTACACCAACTCTTGGTACCCCTTTTATACGAGTCAATTTTTGGCCATATTTGGCTCTAATCAACCTTGTAAGTCACCTTACACCATATTAGAGTGATTTTGCACTCTATAAGAGTCACTTGACACCTTATATTAGTACAATTAACCTGTAAACATCATATACATCCAATTTGACATCCTTTTACCTCCACTTGGTACCACTTTTCTACGAATCAAATTTGGGCCACATTTTGGCTCTAATCAACCTTGTAATTCACTTTATACCATATTAGAGTGATTTTGCACCCTATAAGAGTCACTTTTCACCACATATTAGTACAATTAACATGTAAACCTTATATACATCCAATTTGACATCTTTTACCACCTCTTGGTACCAGTTTCATACGAGTCATATTTGGGAAACATTTTGGCTCTAATCAACTTTGTAATTCACTTTACACCATATTAGAGTGATTTTGCACCCTATAATAGTTACTTGTCGCCATATATTTGTACAATTAACATGTAAACATCATATACGTCCAATTTGACATCCTTTTACCAACTCTTGTTACCACTTTTATTCGAGTCAATTTTGGGCCACATTTTGGCGCTAATCAACCTTGTAAATCACTTTACACCATATTAGAGTGATTTTGCACCCTATAATAGTCACTTGCCACCATATATTAGTACTATTAACATGTAAACATCATAAACATCCAATTTGACATCCTTTTACCTCCTCTCGGTTCCACTTTTATACGATTCAATTTTGGGCCACATATTGGCTCTAATCAACCTTGTAAGTAAATTTACACCATATTAGAGTGATTTTGCACCCTATAAGATCACTTGCCATCATATATTAGTACAATATACATGTGAAAATTATATATTCAATTTGATTACCTTTTACCACCTCTTGGTACCACTTTATATGAGTTAATTTTGGGCCACATTTTGGCTCTAATCAACCTTGTTACTCACTTTACTCCATATTAGAGTGATTTTACACCCTATAAGGGTCACTTTTTACCATATATTAGAAAAATTAACATGTAAACATCTTATACGTCCAATTTGACATCCTTTTACCAACTCTTGTTACCACTTTTATTCGTGTCAATTTTGGGCCACATTTTGGCCCTAATCAACCTTGTAAGTCACTTTACACCATATTAGAGTGATTTTCCACCCTATAAAAGTCACTTGCCACCATATATTAGTACTATTAACATGTCAACATCATATACATCCAATTTGACATCCTTTTACCTCCTTTCGGTACCACTTTTATACGAGTCAATTTTGGGCCATATTTTTGCTCTAATCAACCTTGTAACTAAATTTACACCATATTAGAGTGATTTTGCACCCTATCAGAGTCACTTGTCACCATATATTAGTACAATTAACATGTAAACATCATATACGTCCAATTTGACATCCTTTTACCAACTCTTGTTACCACTTTTATTCGAGTCAATTGTGGGCCACATTTTCGCGCTAGTCAGCCTTGTAAGTCACCTTACACCAACTCTTGGTACCCCTTTTATACGAGTCAATTTTTGGCCCTATTTGGCTCTAATCAACCTTGTAAGTCACCTTACACCATATTAGAGTGATTTGCACTCTATAAGAGTCACTTGACACCTTATATTAGTACAATTAACATTTAAACATCATATACATCCAATTTGACATCCTTTTACCTCTACTTGGTACCACTTTTCTATGAGTCAAATTTGGGCCACATTTTGGCTCTAATCAACCTTGTAATTCACTTTATACCATATTAGAGTGATTTTGCACCCTATAAGAGTCACTTTTCACCACATATTAGTACAATTAACATGTAAACCTCATATACATCCAATTTGACATCTTTTTACCACCTCTTGGTACCAGTTTTATATGAGTCATATTTGGGCCACATTTTGGCTCAAATCAACTTTGCAATTCACTTTACACCATATTAGAGAGATTTTGTACCCTATAATAGTTACTTGCCACCATATATTTGTACAATTAACATGTAAACATCATATACATCCAATTTAACATCCTTTACCTCCTTTTAGTACCACTTTTATACAAGTCAATTTTGGGCCTCATTTTAGCTCTAACCACCCTTGTAAGTCACTTTACACCATATTAGAGTGATTTTGCACCATATAAGAGTCACTTGCCACCATATATTAGTACTATTAACATGTCAACATCATATACATACAATTTGACATCCTTTTACCTCCTTTCGGTACCACTTTTATACGAGCCAATTTGGGCCATATTTTGGCTCTAATCAACCTTGTAACTAAATTTACACCATATTAGAGTGATTTTGCACCCTATAAGAGTCACTTGTCACCATATATTAGTACAATTAACATGTAAACATCATATACTAGTACGATTAACATTAACTTGTCACCATATTTTGAGTCACTTGACACCATATATTAGTACAATTAACATGTAAACATCATATACGTCCCATTTGACATCCTTTTACCAACTCTTGTTACCACTTTTATTCGAGTCAATTTTGGGCCACATTTTGGCTCTAATCAAACTTGTAATTCACTTTACACCATATTAGAGTGATTTTGCACCCTATAAGAGTCACTTGACACCATATATTTATACAATTAACATGTAAACATCATATACATCCAATTTGACATCCTTTTACCTCCTTTCGGTACCACTTTTATACGAGCCAATTTTGGGCCATATTTTGGCTCTAATCAACCTTGTAACTAAATTTACACCATATTAGAGTGATTTTGCACCCTATAAGAGTCACTTGTCACCATATATTAGTACAATTAACATGTAAACATCATATACTAGTATGATTAACATTAACTTATCACCATATTTTGAGTCACTTGACAACATATATTAGTACAATTAACATGTAAACATCATATACGTCCAATTTGACATCCTTTTACCAACTCTTGTTACTACTTTTATTCGAGTCAATTTTGGGCCACATTTTGGCTCTAATCAACCTTGTAAGCCACTTTACACCATATTAGAGTGATATTGCACCCTATAAAAGTCACTTGTCACCATATATTAGTACAATTAACATGTAAACATCATATACGTCCAATTTGACATCCTTTTACCAACTCTTGTTACCACTTTTATACGAGTCAATTTTGGGCCATATTTTGGCTCTAATCAACCTTGTAACTAAATTTACACCATATTAGATTGATTTTGCACCCTATAAGAGTCACTTGACACCATATATTAGTACAATTAACATGTAAAAATTATATATTCAATTTGATTACCTTTTACCACCTCCTGGTACCACTTTATACGAGTTAATTTTGGGCCACATTTTGGCCCTAATCAATCTTGTAAGTCACCTTACACCATATTAGAGTGATTTTGCACCCTATAAAAGTCACTTGCACAATATATTAGTACTATTAACATGTAAACATCATAAACATCCAATTTGACATCCTTTTACCTCCTCTCGGTTCCACTTTTATACGAGTCAATTTTGGGCCACATATTGGCTCGAATCAACCTTGTAAGTAAATTTACACCATATTAGAGTGATTTTGCACCCTATAAGATCACTTGCCATCATATATTAGTACAATATACATGTAAAAATTATATATTCAATTTGATTACCTTTTACCACCTCTTGGTACCACTTTATATGAGTTAATTTTGGGCCACATTTTGGCTCTAATCAACCTTGTTACTCACTTTATACCATATTACAGTGATTTTACACCCTATAAGAGTCACTTTCCACTATATATTTGTGTAATTAACATGTAAACATCTTATACGTCCAATTTGACATCCTTTTACCAACTCTTGTTACCACTTTTATTCGAGTCAATTTTGGGCCACATTTTGGCCCTAATCAACCTTGTAAGTCACTTTACACCATATTAGAGTGATTTTGCACCCTATAAACGTCACTTGCCACCATATATTGGTACTATTAACATGTCAACATCATATACATCCAATTTGACATCCTTTTACCTCCTTTCGGTACCACTTTTATACGAGTCAATTTTGGGCCATATTTTGACTCTAATCAACCTTATAACTAAATTTACACCATATTAGAGTGATTTTGGACCCTATAAGAGTCACTTGTCACCATATCTTAGTACAATTAACATGTAAACATCATATACGTCCAATTTCACATCCTTTTACCAACTCTTGTTACCACTTTTATTCGAGTCAATTTTGGGCCACATTTTGGCGCTAATCAACCTTGTAAGTCACCTTACACCAACTCTTGGTACCCCTTTTATACGAGTCAATTTTTGGCCATATTTGGCTCTAATCAACCTTGTAAGTCACCTTACACCATATTAGAGTGATTTTGCACTCTATAAGAGTCACTTGACACCTTATATTAGTACAATTAACCTGTAAACATCATATACATCCAATTTGACATCCTTTTACCTCCACTTGGTACCACTTTTCTACGAATCAAATTTGGGCCACATTTTGGCTCTAATCAACCTTGTAATTCACTTTATACCATATTAGAGTGATTTTGCACCCTATAAGAGTCACTTTTCACCACATATTAGTACAATTAACATGTAAACCTTATATACATCCAATTTGACATCTTTTTACCACCTCTTGGTACCAGTTTCATACGAGTCATATTTGGGAAACATTTTGGCTCTAATCAACTTTTTAATTCACTTTACACCATATTAGAGTGATTTTGCACCCTATAATAGTTACTTGCCGCCATATATTTGTACAATTAACATGTAAACATCATATACGTCCAATTTGACATCCTTTTACCAACTCTTGTTACCACTTTTATTCGAGTCAATTTTGGGCCACATTTTGGCGCTAATCAACCTTGTAAATCACTTTACACCATATTAGAGTGATTTTGCACCCTATAATAGTCACTTGCCACCATATATTAGTACTATTAACATGTAAACATCATAAACATCCAATTTGACATCCTTTTACCTCCTCTCGGTTCCACTTTTATACGATTCAATTTTGGGCCACATATTGGCTCTAATCAACCTTGTAAGTAAATTTACACCATATTAGAGTGATTTTGCACCCTATAAGATCACTTGCCATCATATATTAGTACAATATACATGTGAAAATTATATATTCAATTTGATTACCTTTTACCACCTCTTGGTACCACTTTATACGAGTTAATTTTGGGCCACATTTTGGCTCTAATCAACCTTGTTACTCACTTTACTCCATATTAGAGTGATTTTACACCCTATAAGGGTCACTTTTTACCATATATTAGAAAAATTAACATGTAAACATCTTATACGTCCAATTTGACATCCTTTTACCAACTCTTGTTACCACTTTTATTCGTGTCAATTTTGGGCCACATTTTGGCCCTAATCAACCTTGTAAGTCACTTTACACCATATTAGAGTGATTTTCCACCCTATAAAAGTCACTTGCCACCATATATTAGTACTATTAACATGTCAACATCATATACATCCAATTTGACATCCTTTTACCTCCTTTCGGTACCACTTTTATACGAGTCAATTTTGGGCCATATTTTTGCTCTAATCAACCTTGTAACTAAATTTACACCATATTAGAGTGATTTTGCACCCTATCAGAGTCACTTGTCACCATATATTAGTACAATTAACATGTAAACATCATATACGTCCAATTTGACATCCTTTTACCAACTCTTGTTACCACTTTTATTCGAGTCAATTGTGGGCCACATTTTCGCGCTAGTCAGCCTTGTAAGTCACCTTACACCAACTCTTGGTACCCCTTTTATACGAGTCAATTTTTGGCCCTATTTGGCTCTAATCAACCTTGTAAGTCACCTTACACCATATTAGAGTGATTTGCACTCTATAAGAGTCACTTGACACCTTATATTAGTACAATTAACATTTAAACATCATATACATCCAATTTGACATCCTTTTACCTCTACTTGGTACCACTTTTCTATGAGTCAAATTTGGGCCACATTTTGGCTCTAATCAACCTTGTAATTCACTTTATACCATATTAGAGTGATTTTGCACCCTATAAGAGTCACTTTTCACCACATATTAGTACAATTAACATGTAAACCTCATATACATCCAATTTGACATCTTTTTACCACCTCTTGGTACCAGTTTTATATGAGTCATATTTGGGCCACATTTTGGCTCAAATCAACTTTGCAATTCACTTTACACCATATTAGAGAGATTTTGTACCCTATAATAGTTACTTGCCACCATATATTTGTACAATTAACATGTAAACATCATATACATCCAATTTAACATCCTTTACCTCCTTTTAGTACCACTTTTATACAAGTCAATTTTGGGCCTCATTTTAGCTCTAACCACCCTTGTAAGTCACTTTACACCATATTAGAGTGATTTTGCACCATATAAGAGTCACTTGCCACCATATATTAGTACTATTAACATGTCAACATCATATACATACAATTTGACATCCTTTTACCTCCTTTCGGTACCACTTTTATACGAGCCAATTTTGGGCCATATTTTGGCTCTAATCAACCTTGTAACTAAATTTACACCATATTAGAGTGATTTTGCACCCTATAAGAGTCACTTGTCACCATATATTAGTACAATTAACATGTAAACATCATATACTAGTACGATTAACATTAACTTGTCACCATATTTTGAGTCACTTGACACCATATATTAGTACAATTAACATGTAAACATCATATACGTCCCATTTGACATCCTTTTACCAACTCTTGTTACCACTTTTATTCGAGTCAATTTTGGGCCACATTTTGGCTCTAATCAAACTTGTAATTCACTTTACACCATATTAGAGTGATTTTGCACCCTATAAGAGTCACTTGACACCATATATTTATACAATTAACATGTAAACATCATATACATCCAATTTGACATCCTTTTACCTCCTTTCGGTACCACTTTTATACGAGCCAATTTTGGGCCATATTTTGGCTCTAATCAACCTTGTAACTAAATTTACACCATATTAGAGTGATTTTGCACCCTATAAGAGTCACTTGTCACCATATATTAGTACAATTAACATGTAAACATCATATACTAGTATGATTAACATTAACTTATCACCATATTTTGAGTCACTTGACACCATATATTAGTACAATTAACATGTAAACATCATATACGTCCAATTTGACATCCTTTTACCAACTCTTGTTACTACTTTTATTCGAGTCAATTTTGGGCCACATTTTGGCTCTAATCAACCTTGTAAGCCACTTTACACCATATTAGAGTGATATTGCACCCTATAAAAGTCACTTGTCACCATATATTAATACAATTAACATGTAAACATCATATACGTCCAATTTGACATCCTTTTACCAACTCTTGTTACCACTTTTATACGAGTCAATTTTGGGCCATATTTTGGCTCTAATCAACCTTGTAACTAAATTTACACCATATTAGATTGATTTTGCACCCTATAAGAGTCACTTGACACCATATATTAGTACAATTAACATGTAAAAATTATATATTCAATTTGATTACCTTTTACCACCTCCTGGTACCACTTTATACGAGTTAATTTTGGGCCACATTTTGGCCCTAATCAATCTTGTAAGTCACCTTACACCATATTAGAGTGATTTTGCATCCTATAAAAGTCACTTGCACAATATATTAGTACTATTAACATGTAAACATCATAAACATCCAATTTGACATCCTTTTACCTCCTCTCGGTTCCACTTTTATACGAGTCAATTTTGGGCCACATATTGGCTCGAATCAACCTTGTAAGTAAATTTACACCATATTAGAGTGATTTTGCACCCTATAAGATCACTTGCCATCATATATTAGTACAATATACATGTAAAAATTATATATTCAATTTGATTACCTTTTACCACCTCTTGGTACCACTTTATACGAGTTAATTTTGGGCCACATTTTGGCTCTAATCAACCTTGTTACTCACTTTATACCATATTACAGTGATTTTACACCCTATAAGAGTCACTTTCCACTATATATTTGTGTAATTAACATGTAAACATCTTATACGTCCAATTTGACATCCTTTTACCAACTCTTGTTACCACTTTTATTCGAGTCAATTTTGGGCCACATTTTGGCCCTAATCAACCTTGTAAGTCACTTTACACCATATTAGAGTGATTTTGCACCCTATAAACGTCACTTGCCACCATATATTGGTACTATTAACATGTCAACATCATATACATCCAATTTGACATCCTTTTACCTCCTTTCGGTACCACTTTTATACGAGTCAATTTTGGGCCATATTTTGACTCTAATCAACCTTATAACTAAATTTACACCATATTAGAGTGATTTTGGACCCTATAAGAGTCACTTGTCACCATATCTTAGTACAATTAACATGTAAACATCATATACGTCCAATTTCACATCCTTTTACCAACTCTTGTTACCACTTTTATTCGAGTCAATTTTGGGCCACATTTTGGCGCTAATCAACCTTGTAAGTCACCTTACACCAACTCTTGGTACCCCTTTTATACGAGTCAATTTTTGGCCATATTTGGCTCTAATCAACCTTGTAAGTCACCTTACACCATATTAGAGTGATTTTGCACTCTATAAGAGTCACTTGACACCTTATATTAGTACAATTAACCTGTAAACATCATATACATCCAATTTGACATCCTTTTACCTCCACTTGGTACCACTTTTCTACGAATCAAATTTGGGCCACATTTTGGCTCTAATCAACCTTGTAATTCACTTTATACCATATTAGAGTGATTTTGCACCCTATAAGAGTCACTTTTCACCACATATTAGTACAATTAACATGTAAACCTTATATACATCCAATTTGACATCTTTTTACCACCTCTTGGTACCAGTTTCATACGAGTCATATTTGGGAAACATTTTGGCTCTAATCAACTTTGTAATTCACTTTACACCATATTAGAGTGATTTTGCACCCTATAATAGTTACTTGCCGCCATATATTTGTACAATTAACATGTAAACATCATATACGTCCAATTTGACATCCTTTTACCAACTCTTGTTACCACTTTTATTCGAGTCAATTTTGGGCCACATTTTGGCGCTAATCAACCTTGTAAATCACTTTACACCATATTAGAGTGATTTTGCACCCTATAATAGTCACTTGCCACCATATATTAGTACTATTAACATGTAAACATCATAAACATCCAATTTGACATCCTTTTACCTCCTCTCGGTTCCACTTTTATACGATTCAATTTTGGGCCACATATTGGCTCTAATCAACCTTGTAAGTAAATTTACACCATATTAGAGTGATTTTGCACCCTATAAGATCACTTGCCATCATATATTAGTACAATATACATGTGAAAATTATATATTCAATTTGATTACCTTTTACCACCTCTTGGTACCACTTTATACGAGTTAATTTTGGGCCACATTTTGGCTCTAATCAACCTTGTTACTCACTTTACTCCATATTAGAGTGATTTTACACCCTATAAGGGTCACTTTTTACCATATATTAGAAAAATTAACATGTAAACATCTTATACGTCCAATTTGACATCCTTTTACCAACTCTTGTTACCACTTTTATTCGTGTCAATTTTGGGCCACATTTTGGCCCTAATCAACCTTGTAAGTCACTTTACACCATATTAGAGTGATTTTCCACCCTATAAAAGTCACTTGCCACCATATATTAGTACTATTAACATGTCAACATCATATACATCCAATTTGACATCCTTTTACCTCCTTTCGGTACCACTTTTATACGAGTCAATTTTGGGCCATATTTTTGCTCTAATCAACCTTGTAACTAAATTTACACCATATTAGAGTGATTTTGCACCCTATCAGAGTCACTTGTCACCATATATTAGTACAATTAACATGTAAACATCATATACGTCCAATTTGACATCCTTTTACCAACTCTTGTTACCACTTTTATTCGAGTCAATTGTGGGCCACATTTTCGCGCTAGTCAGCCTTGTAAGTCACCTTACACCAACTCTTGGTACCCCTTTTATACGAGTCAATTTTTGGCCCTATTTGGCTCTAATCAACCTTGTAAGTCACCTTACACCATATTAGAGTGATTTGCACTCTATAAGAGTCACTTGACACCTTATATTAGTACAATTAACATTTAAACATCATATACATCCAATTTGACATCCTTTTACCTCTACTTGGTACCACTTTTCTATGAGTCAAATTTGGGCCACATTTTGGCTCTAATCAACCTTGTAATTCACTTTATACCATATTAGAGTGATTTTGCACCCTATAAGAGTCACTTTTCACCACATATTAGTACAATTAACATGTAAACCTCATATACATCCAATTTGACATCTTTTTACCACCTCTTGGTACCAGTTTTATATGAGTCATATTTGGGCCACATTTTGGCTCAAATCAACTTTGCAATTCACTTTACACCATATTAGAGAGATTTTGTACCCTATAATAGTTACTTGCCACCATATATTTGTACAATTAACATGTAAACATCATATACATCCAATTTAACATCCTTTACCTCCTTTTAGTACCACTTTTATACAAGTCAATTTTGGGCCTCATTTTAGCTCTAACCACCCTTGTAAGTCATTTTACACCATATTAGAGTGATTTTGCACCATATAAGAGTCACTTGCCACCATATATTAGTACTATTAACATGTCAACATCATATACATACAATTTGACATCCTTTTACCTCCTTTCGGTACCACTTTTATACGAGCCAATTTTGGGCCATATTTTGGCTCTAATCAACCTTGTAACTAAATTTACACCATATTAGAGTGATTTTGCACCCTATAAGAGTCACTTGTCACCATATATTAGTACAATTAACATGTAAACATCATATACTAGTACGATTAACATTAACTTGTCACCATATTTTGAGTCACTTGACACCATATATTAGTACAATTAACATGTAAACATCATATACGTCCCATTTGACATCCTTTTACCAACTCTTGTTACCACTTTTATTCGAGTCAATTTTGGGCCACATTTTGGCTCTAATCAAACTTGTAATTCACTTTACACCATATTAGAGTGATTTTACACCCTATAAGAGTCACTTGACACCATATATTTATACAATTAACATGTAAACATCATATACATCCAATTTGACATCCTTTTACCTCCTTTCGGTACCACTTTTATACGAGCCAATTTTGGGCCATATTTTGGCTTTAATCAACCTTGTAACAAAATTTACACCATATTAGAGTGATTTTGCACCCTATAAGAGTCACTTGTCACCATATATTAGTACAATTAACATGTAAACATCATATACTAGTATGATTAACATTAACTTATCACCATATTTTGAGTCACTTGACACCATATATTAGTACAATTAACATGTAAACATCATATACGTCCAATTTGACATCCTTTTACCAACTCTTGTTACTACTTTTATTCGAGTCAATTTTGGGCCACATTTTGGCTCTAATCAACCTTGTAAGCCACTTTACACCATATTAGAGTGATATTGCACCCTATAAAAGTCACTTGTCACCATATATTAGTACAATTAACATGTAAACATCATATACGTCCAATTTGACATCCTTTTACCAACTCTTGTTACCACTTTTATACGAGTCAATTTTGGGCCATATTTTGGCTCTAATCAACCTTGTAACTAAATTTACACCATATTAGATTGATTTTGCACCCTATAAGAGTCACTTGACACCATATATTAGTACAATTAACATGTAAAAATTATATATTCAATTTGATTACCTTTTACCACCTCCTGGTACCACTTTATACGAGTTAATTTTGGGCCACATTTTGGCCCTAATCAATCTTGTAAGTCACCTTACACCATATTAGAGTGATTTTGCACCCTATAAAAGTCACTTGCACAATATATTAGTACTATTAACATGTAAACATCATAAACATCCAATTTGACATCCTTTTACCTCCTCTCGGTTCCACTTTTATACGAGTCAATTTTGGGCCACATATTGGCTCGAATCAACCTTGTAAGTAAATTTACACCATATTAGAGTGATTTTGCACCCTATAAGATCACTTGCCATCATATATTAGTACAATATACATGTAAAAATTATATATTCAATTTGATTACCTTTTACCACCTCTTGGTACCACTTTATACGAGTTAATTTTGGGCCACATTTTGGCTCTAATCAACCTTGTTACTCACTTTATACCATATTACAGTGATTTTACACCCTATAAGAGTCACTTTCCACTATATATTTGTGTAATTAACATGTAAACATCTTATACGTCCAATTTGACATCCTTTTACCAACTCTTGTTACCACTTTTATTCGAGTCAATTTTGGGCCACATTTTGGCCCTAATCAACCTTGTAAGTCACTTTACACCATATTAGAGTGATTTTGCACCCTATAAACGTCACTTGCCACCATATATTGGTACTATTAACATGTCAACATCATATACATCCAATTTGACATCCTTTTACCTCCTTTCGGTACCACTTTTATACGAGTCAATTTTGGGCCATATTTTGACTCTAATCAACCTTATAACTAAATTTACACCATATTAGAGTGATTTTGGACCCTATAAGAGTCACTTGTCACCATATCTTAGTACAATTAACATGTAAACATCATATACGTCCAATTTCACATCCTTTTACCAACTCTTGTTACCACTTTTATTCGAGTCAATTGTGGGCCACATTTTCGCGCTAGTCAGCCTTGTAAGTCACCTTACACCAACTCTTGGTACCCCTTTTATACGAGTCAATTTTTGGCCATATTTGGCTCTAATCAACCTTGTAAGTCACCTTACACCATATTAGAGTGATTTTTCACTCTATAAGAGTCACTTGACACCTTATATTAGTACAATTAACCTGTAAACATCATATACATCCAATTTGACATCCTTTTACCTCCACTTGGTACCACTTTTCTACGAATCAAATTTGGGCCACATTTTGGCTCTAATCAACCTTGTAATTCACTTTATACCATATTAGAGTGATTTTGCACCCTATAAGAGTCACTTTTCACTACATATTAGTACAATTAACATGTAAACCTTATATACATCCAATTTGACATCTTTTTACCACCTCTTGGTACCAGTTTCATACGAGTCATATTTGGGAAACATTTTGGCTCTAATCAACTTTGTAATTCACTTTACACCATATTAGAGTGATTTTGCACCCTATAATAGTTACTTGCCGCCATATATTTGTACAATTAACATGTAAACATCATATACATCCAATTTAACATCCTTTACCTCCTTTTAGTACCACTTTTATACAAGTCAATTTTGGGCCTCATTTTAGCTCTAACCACCCTTGTAAGTCACTTTACACCATATTAGAGTGATTTTGCACCCTATAAGAGTCACTTGCCACCATATATTAGTACTATTAACATGTCAACATCATATACATCCAATTTGACATCCTTTTACCTCCTTTCGGTACCACTTTTATACGAGTCAATTTTGGGCCATATTTTGGCTCTAATCAACCTTGTAACTAAATTTACACCATATTAGAGTGATTTTGCACCCTATAAGAGTCACTTGTCACCATATATTAGTACAATTAACATGAAAAACATCATATACTAGTACAATTAACATTAACTTTTCACCATATTTTGAGTCACTTGACACCATATATTAGTACAATTAACATGTACATCCAATTTGACATCCTTTTACCTCCTTTCGGTACCACTTTTATACGAGTCAATTTTGGGCCATATTTTGGCTCTAATCAACCTTGTAACTAAATTTACACCATATTAGAGTGATTTTGCACCCTATAAGAGTCACTTGACACCATATATTAGTACAATTAACATGAAAAAATTATATATTCAATTTGATTACCTTTTGCCACCTCTTGGTACCACTTTATATGAGTTAATTTTGGGCCACATTTTGGCTCTAATCAACCTTGTAAGTCAATTTACACCATATTAGAGTGATTTTGCACCCTATAAAAGTCACTTGTCACCATATATTAGTACAATTAACATGTAAACATCATATACGTCCAATTTGATTACCTTTTACCACCTCTTGGTACCACTTTATACGAGTCAATTTTGGGCCACATTTTGGCTCTAATCAACCATGTTACTCACTTTACACCAAATTGGAGTGATCTGACACCCTATAAGAGTCACTTGCCACCATATATTAGTACAATTAACATGTGAACATCGTATACGTCGAATTTGACATCCTTTTACCAACTCTTGGTACCACTTTTATTCGAGTCAATTTTGGGCAACATTTTGGCTCTAATCAACCTTGTAAATCACTTTACACCATATTAGAGTGATTTTGCACCCTATAAAATCACTTGCCACCATATATTAGTACTATTAACATGTAAACATCATATACATCCAATTTGACATCCTTTTACCTCCTCCCGGTACCACTTTTATACGAATCAATTTTGGGCCACATTTTGGCTCTAATCAACCTTGTAACTAAATTTACACCATATTAGAGTGAGTTTGCACCCTATAAGAGTCACTTGTCATCATATATTAGTACAATTAACATGTAAAAATTATATATTCAATTTGATTACCTTTTACCACCTCTTGGTACCACTTTATACGAGTTAATTTTGGGCCACATTTTGGCTCTAATCAACCTTGTAACCCACTTTACACCATATTAGAGTGATTTTGCACCCTATAAAAGTCACTTGTCACCATATATTAGTACAATTAACATGTAAACATCATATACGTCCAATTTGACATCCTTTTACCAACTCTTGTTACCACTTTTATACGAGTCAATTTTGTGCCACATTTTGGCTCTAATCAACCTTGTAAGTCACTTTACACCATATTAGAGTGATTTTGCACCCTATAAAAGTCACTTGCCACAATATATTAGTACTATTAACATGTAAACATCATAAACATCCAATTTGACATACTTTTAGCTCCTCTCGGTTCCACTTTTATACGAGTCAATTTTGGGCCACATATTGGCTCTAATCAACCTTGTAAGTAAATTTACACCATATTAGAGTATTTTGCACCCTATAAGATCACTTGCCATCATATATTAGTACAATATACATGTGAAAATTATATATTCAATTTGATTACCTTTTACCACCTCTTGGTACCACTTTATACGAGTTAATTTTGGGCCACATTTTGGCTCTAATCAACCTTGTTACTCACTTTACTCCATATTAGAGTGATTTTACACCCTATAAGGGTCACTTTCCACCATATATTAGAAAAATTAACATGTAAACATCTTATACGTCCAATTTGACATCCTTTTACCAATTCTTGTTACCACTTTTATTCAAGTCAATTTTGGGCCACATTTTGGCCCTAATCAACCTTGTAAGTCACTTTACACCATATTAGAGTGATTTTGCACCCTATAAAAGTCACTTGCCACCATATATTAGTACTATTAATATGTCAACATCATATACATCCGTTTACCTCCTTTCGGTACCACTTTTATACGAGTCAATTTTGGGCCATATTTTTGCTCTAATCAACCTTGTAACTAAATTTACACCATATTAGAGTGATTTTGCACCCTATAAGAGTCACTTGTCACCATATATTAGTACAATTAACATGTAAACATCATATACGTCCAATTTGACATCCTTTTCCCAACTCTTGTTACCACTTTTATTCGAGTCAATTTTGGGCCACATTTTGGCGCTAATCAACCTTGTAAGTCACCTTACACCAACTCTTGGTACCCCTTTTATACGAGTCAATTTTTGGCCATATTTGGCTCTAATCAACCTTGTAAGTCACCTTACACCATATTAGAGTGATTTGCACTCTATAAGAGTCACTTGACACCTTATATTAGTACAATTAACATTTAAACATCATATACATCCAATTTGACATCCTTTTACCTCCACTTGGTACCACTTTTCTACGAGTCAAATTTGGGCCACATTTTGGCTCTAATCAACCTTGTAATTCACTTTATACCATATTAGAGTGATTTTGCACCCTATAAGAGTCACTTTTCACCACATATTAGTACAATTAACATGTAAACCTCATATACATTGACATTTTTTTACCACCTCTTGGTACCAGTTTTATACGAGTCATATTTGGGCCACATTTTTGCTCTAATCAACTTTGTAATTCACTTTACACCATATTAGAGTGATTTTGCACCCTATAATAGTTACTTGCCGCCATATATTTGTACAATTAACATGTAAACATCATATACATCCAATTTAACATCCTTTACCTCCTTTTTGTACCACTTTTATACAAGTCAATTTTGGGCCTCATTTTAGCTCTAACCACCCTTGTAAGTCACTTTACACCATATTAGAGTGATTTTGCACCCTATAAGAGTCACTTGCCACCATATATTAGTACTATTAACATGTCAACATCATATACATCCAATTTGACATCCTTTTACCTCCTTTCGGTACCACTTTTATACGAGCCAATTTTGGGCCATATTTTGGCTCTAATCAACCTTGTAACTAAATTTACACCATATTAGAGTGATTTTGTACCCTATAAGAGTCACTTGTCACCATATATTAGTACAATTAACATGTAAACATCATATACTAGTACGATTAACATTAACTTGTCACCATATTTTGAGTCACTTGACACAATATATTAGTACAATTAACATGTAAACATCATATACGTCCAATTTGACATCCTTTTACCAACTCTTGTTACCACTTTTATTCGAGTCAATTTTGGGCCACATTTTGGCTCTAATCAACCTTGTAATTCACTTTACACCATATTAGAGTGATTTTACACCCTATAAGAGTCACTTGACACCATATATTTATACAATTAACATGTAATGTAACACCCCCAGATCCGGGGTCGGGGATCCGGGTCGTCACGGTCTTTCTTTCCACAATATCACTTCACTTAATTAATAATAATAACCTTATGCTGTGACCCCACACTAACACACACCACAACCCGTTATAGTCTCAGAGATGAAATTTAAATAAGTACAAGTCTTTGAATCCACAATTTAAAAGTTATTACAACCCAAAATGATTACTTGATAAATTTACAGTTAATTGCCATTATCTGCCACAAGTTATAATTATACATAATTGATTCTCAAAAGTAGATGGTCTGATCTACAATAGATCTACCTCTGCAGCTATAGCAGCTACAACATCAACGGGAAGACGCGGGACGCTTCCCACGCGCTTGCGCTGGGTCTGCTGGAGTCTGGCCATCTTTCCTAACTGTTGTTGTGTGATGAAGAAATAAAGCAAGGGTGAGCAGCAAGCCCACCAAAATAATATGTATAATGATTAACAATATATGAGCCTTCTCATAGCACTCATGAAAGTCTTGGTCAAAAGAAATGAACCAAGTTGATATCTTAATGCGATGAAGTCGCAAAATATTCAGTATATATATACACATATATACTTTTCAAAATATGGGAAGTCCTCTTCCATGCATAATACACACAGAGTTCCAGTTTATAACTGTATATATAAAAAATATCGTTGCAAGGTGATCTCATATATCTAACCTTGTCTCAACATTTTTCCGAAAATCTTTGTCATTCATAAGACAATCATTAACTAGATATAAGTTTAAAAGATGAAATTACAAGATACTCCAAAATACTTATATCTTTCCCAAATACTACTTGAACTACCCTCGTTCAAGTTATAATCAGTTTCAAAGGTTCATCACATAGATGAGACTACAAGACAAGATTTGAATAGATTCAATCTTTGAATATCATTATAAATAATGAAGTTACGAGATACTTCATTAAGTCCCGATATATAAATATATTCATATATATCTCCCATACATTTCCTGAAAAACTCTGTCATGTAAAGTATGAACAGAGTTGCAATATCCAATAAATTTGGAAGGAAAAGAATTTTGGCATAAACCAGATATCTTGCTGATCAGGCAAAGATACCAATAAGTAACCTTTTCTACTGTAGATGGATGAATTCCTCACCGGTCATCACCCTGGCCGCATTAGGACCTCGCGCTAGACCGTTACCCGGCCACTCACGCGTTGATGGACTGCCACCCAGCCACTTACACTTTGATAGACCGTACCCCGGCCTGTCGCTTATGCCGACTCAATTAGATGGGCTTACTTCCCGAACATTGGGCAAGTAATCAATTCATTCATCAAAACAGCAACCTTGTTGCGAATATAAAATACACCACAGAGCCGGATCCCTTAGATTTTTGAGCGAGTATTCAAGTCCCCTTAAAATGGAAGATCTTGAATTTGGAAACAAGTTTTGGGATCCTCTCAACCTTTTAAATTCATTTTGAAGACTCGAAAACATTTTTAAGAATGTTTGGAGTAATGCTAATTTAATAAAATAAATCAGTCCCAATATGAAAGAAATATCTGAATATTATTATTTAAATAATATTCCCATAAAGAATAATTGAGGTAGAAGTTGGAAAACTTATACTTGAATGAATAGCAATTAATCAAGGATATACTTATACGAAAGTAATATCTTTATTTGAATAATCAAAAATAAGTTTGATTATTGACACCTTATTCTTTAATAAAATAAAGAATATATTTCAGTAATAAGCGGAGTCATAATACCTCGAATGAATATTATAAATAATATTCATTAAATAAAATAAAGGAGTCATACATCCTCAAATGAATATCCAAGTAATATTCAATAAATAATATAAAGGAGTCATAAGTCCTCGAATGAATATTCAAGATAATATTCAATAAATAATATAAAGGAGTCATAAGTCCTCGAATGAATATTCAAGATAATATTCATTAATAAAATAAAGTTATCGAATAAACCTTATTCGATTAATAGTTTTGAAAACTATAACCATATATATATATAAATATATATATATATATAATCTACTCGAGATCCTCAACTCCCGGTTTTAGAAAATGTTTTCACCTTTGGGTCCCTATACTAAGGGTACACGCAACTACTGCTTATCTCTAGCATAGGTATTATGCAACTATAAGCATCGAAATCAACAGATAGATAACCAGATTACGAAACAGACATGCATATATACCATATCAGCATGCTCCAATATATCGCAAAATTTGCTAATAACAATCATGCACTTATCACAAGATAATGCATATACATATATTTACATCACAACAACAGTTATAACGGGTAGAAAACTTGCCTGAGCGACTGGGGGTTACGAATGGCTCGGGACGAGTCTGGTAACCTATAAGCAACAAGTAAGTTGGAATTAAACCAAAGTCACTTGTAAATCTATACTCTAACCAACTCAGACTATAACGCTCGTTTTGCGCTTACTGATTTGCTTAAGTCACCCGGGTACCCTCGGCTCCACCATTTTTAATAATTTAACCTTTACGAGTTTTAAGGCGATTCCTTCGCGAGTGTCTTACCAACTGCCTAACACACTTACCATAAATGTTTCATACATTAATTAACCCTTTTCGGTCTTTAACCTATGTTTCAAAGTAAGGCGAGGGGAAAAGTTTCGTTCGCGAAACGCCGTTACTTGAAACGGTCGTTTCTCCTAAACCGTGCATCGGAATCGAACGAACTACATATCAAAATGAAGCTCGTCACATGAGCTATCTAAACATGGCAGTGGTCATAATCTAGCAGGCGGTTCTCGGGTCCTAATGTTATGCACAAAAACAGTCTACAGAAAATCGGACGTTACGACGGCTATGTTTACGCGATTACCAATGATTAAACTACTCCAATTAACCACCAACCAACTCATAACCATCAATACAACAAAACTTCACCTAAACCATACCACATCAGTCCATAATCTCCAAGGTTTTCAACTCAAACAACCACAATCAAGACCTATGAACTATAATCAAGCTTCAATTACCAAAATACTTCCAAATCAAACCAAACTACTAATAATCACAATCCATGCTTCTCATTTCACAACACCAACCATTAAACTTACTAACAAATAAATTAAAGGATAGGGTTTGAAGTTTATACCTTCCTTGGGAGGTGTTAAGTTGCTAGGAAGCCTTAGGGAGCCTTCTACAAGCTTGATCTTTCCAAAGAAATCAAGAACACAAAGTTAGGCTTTGAAGTTTCTAAAAGTCCGATTTAAAGAACTGTAAAAATGAGGGTCTTACCATGATTATTTGGACGAGACTTGTGAACAAGAGTTGTAGGCCATCTCAATATCTTTCCAATGAGCTATAGAACACAATATTTGAGTGAGAAATGAAGGAGATACAGCAGTTTTAGTGTTCTGGTTCTGTTTTGGCCGAGAGCATGAAGAACAATGCCTTGGTTTCTTTTTGATTTTGATGAAAAATGATTTGCTTGGCTTGGTTGGTTTGATTTTTGTGTTTGTTTTAGTAAATTACCTAGTTGCCCTTGATTTTGTGTGGTTAAAAAGCCACCACATCTCCTTCCTTCCCATGTCATGCTTGTGTCATCCTCATGATGTCATCCTCCCCTCCTTGTCCTCTTCTCATTGGTTGGGTGACATCATCCTCTCTAATCCCTTCGATTAACTTCCTAATTGTTTGCCTAATGACCACTGATCTGTTATACTGTTCGCTTAACTTTCGTTTTCGTTTATCGTTTGAGGGATCATACCCGGGATCTTATTACTTAGGTTCCCTTAACCTTTCTCAATACATTATATTCCTTTTTATGATCCTCTATTATAATCCTTTAATTTAAATCCTTTTATCCTGTTACCTTATACTCAATTCTTTCCGTATCTATTGGATTTCCGGGAAAAATCAAAGTGTTCGGATTTGGATTCTGACGATCTTTACATACACTTATATCCCATATAAAGTACTAATAAAATCTCAGAATATCCATATCAGAACCCCTACATAGTGTGGCATGAAAAGTTTTCTCATTCAGCAAAAACACTATTCATAAGGGTTTCAAAAATTTCCAAAAGTTGGGGTTATTACAGTCTCCCCTCCTTAAAAGGATTCCGTCCCGGAATCAAATAGAAAACAAATGGGGATACTTTCTTAGCATTACACTTTCTAACTCTCGAGTATATTTTCCCATATTGTGGTCCTGCCACCAAACTCTGCCTAGTTTGATAATCCTTCCCCTAAGCACTTGTTCCTTTTCACTCTATAACCCTTCCTGGTTGCTCCATATGGTTACGTCGGGTTGCATGTCTATGCGCTCATATGCCCCTATTTGTCTAGCATCCGAATTACACTTTCTTAACATTGATACGTGAAACACGCTATGACTTGCTACATGTTCTGGGGTAAGGCTAGCTCATATGCTAACTTCCCAATACTCCTTAATATATCCAAGGGTCCAACAATTGGTGGACTTAGCTTTCCTTTCTTTCCGAATCTCATCAATCCTTTCCAAGGGATACCTATAACATTACTAGGTCCCCTATTTCGTACTCTTTATCCTTTTGTGTCAAATCAACATACTTATCATGTCCATCTTGGGCTACTACCAGCCGTCCTCTAATTAGATCTATCATATCCTTGGTCCTTTAGACCACTGCTGGTCCGAGCATCTTGCGCTCTACAACTTCATCCTAACATAAGGGAGATCGATATTGTCTTCCCTCAAGGATCTCATAAGGCGATATCTCAATACTGGCATATGATCTATTGTCGTAAGAAAACTCAATCCGTGTTAAGTGATCATTCCAATTTCTTTCAAGTCTATTGCACAGACTCTCATTATAGCTTTTAGCATTAGAGCTTTTGCTTCTCAATACCCATTCTTTTCCAGTTCGTAATCGCTACTACCTTCCGTTCCTAATATTATACTGGTTATACTTTTGCTCGTTAGCGTTCTATAACCTTTTAATAACCACGTCAACCTTAGTATCACGAATGTGTTCCCATTCCGCATACTACCACCACTTTATTACTCCTTTTTCAGTTGTTTCTATTTTCTAAAATTTGATCAATCAAATAGAAGTAAAGGAATTTGTTGAGAGATCACTATGATCATGAACACTTGTTATATCGCATAGTTAGTACAGAAGGTGGCCAGCCTTTAGTACTTGACAAGCAATTAAACAATAGCTGGTATCCTACTCGGCTTCTATCACACAGATAGATAGTCATTCGGCAATACCTCCCCTTCTGGAAGGGTTGTTCTTCTCAGCTTACATGAAATGAAAAGAAGAGAAAAGAACGAACTGAAGAGAATTGTATATTCATAAAAAAAATTTATTGCCATAAAATATCTGGCTTGGAATCTACCTCTGAACTATAGAGGTTTGTCATAGAAGAACAAAACATATATGTATTTATATCAACATCAAGTATTATAGCATCGCATTTCACGTGCCTAAATATTTTCGCTATCCCGTCCATCATTCTATGGACCCATGCTCTTCCTCGAGCTTATACACAATCACCTTTGAAACTCCCTCGACATCGAAAATCGAATTTGGGATCTCATTCTATATATCACCGTTACTAGGATTCTATGCTCGCACCGCAACCTTCCTCGTATAATAATACGACTCTCTATTGATAAGAAAGAATAATTATTCACTAGGTAGATACTCTACTTAATTAGTCTATCAATGATAACTTAAACACTACCACAACCCGATTAGGGGTACTCAATCTCAACACCCATTCCAATACAACTCTCATGGTTGTAATCAGCTCACTACTCGCAGAATCATTGCTGCCTTACTATGGTCCACCATTGACCCACTGTAGTCATTTATTTTCCATGAAGTCTTAATAGCTAACCATACGGAGTCCATACATGTCGTATCAAATCCTTCTAAGGAGGTAACATAATCACCATTCATGATTCATGGAGTACACTCCTGATTCTGACATACATACATGACATGAAGCAGATAAAATTGCAGAAGAGTTTCAATCAAAGCAACGATAGCAGGTTAATACCATTCTTAATCATATGCCTTAAATAGAAGACTTACTCAAAGGTTCGTTTAGTCCTTTTGAAACATGGTCCAGGCTCATTCTCAAGATAGTACCTTCTAAGATAGATAGCCCGCTCATGGCGATTACACGAATTAAACCTTTACTAACTACTATTACGGTTGGGTATTGCACAGTCATCAGAAGGAATGACAATCTTCCAACCCAAAATATAACCATCACAGCTTTAACCATCATCACTGTATTCCTTTGGCACAAGCGCCTACAATTTTCCTTTTACCGTTAAAGTGTCGGCCACCTCTTTGGCCTTTCCTGATAGTAATAGTTCCTTACAGTCAATGTCTTTTAACCACCTTCAACTAAATTTTCTACCTCATTTCAATCACAGCTTATGTGAAGATGTTTTCCTTAAAATCTGATAAGTAAAAAAAATATCACCATTTTTCCATAAGTTATTGCCTCAATCTTTAGAGGTTAATCACTGTCACGACTGACTCTCAATCATACTTAGAACATCTTTTATCTTAGGTCCTAATTGCCCTGAACAATTTCGACCTTTACTGGTTCGATCCATACTTTCTCGTGGTTTAACACGTGCCCCACTTGGCATCATTATAATTATGTCATATTTCCTTTATCAACATTTTTATTCTTGAGAATTTCGAATATTTCCTTTCTCCTTGTAAAACGTCTAAGGTTATCGTTCAATCGTTCCTCCTGTATTCCCTATATACAGGGCATATCAAAATACCATTTACTAATACTAGAACCATTGTCTATATACTTCTAAAAAATTTCTCCACTGATCCTTAAAGGTTATTATTACCTTAATCCTTTCCAATTCATATTGTCAAAACTCATACTATCCCTATTAAGGGTGAAATGCCAACCTTTATGCATTCCCCTAGGATTCGTTTTAAGTTACCGATGTTCTATCCTTAATTCCACCTTTAAAAAGGTACAAGCATCCTTCCATGGATAAATAAAGTCATATATCCCTGATAGGGGTATCTTATTCAATCATTCCCACCTCGATAGTCTATACCTAACTTCATAATAGCATCCTTATTCAAATTGAGGTCAATCCATATGGCCTCCAAAAGATAACAATGGTCATCCGCTTTTCTTTCCTGATTTGGTAATGATAACATGGAGGTTCTGGAAGATATTGGTCATGTTCAACGTGAACTTCTTCTTAATAATTCCTTATTTACTTTTGTTGTTTCTCAACAGTCACCTCAATGTTGGGATATCTCTCATACCTGGCGTCTCCCTTTCTGGGTATCAAGCCACCGGTCTTACACTTCACATTCTTGAAGGTCACTTCCTTCATCCAATTTTCCTAATTTCTTACTTCCTTGTCTCCTCAGTCTATCCGCGTCTCATATTTAACCTTCGAACTATCTCAAGTTTTCCTCAAATCCTCCCAACTTGCAGGGGATAAAATATATGTATCTCTTATGCCTTCACCCAGCAATTTTAACTCATGGTGAATCACCCTCATCCTGACGATTACATACTTTTCTATTTCTATTGCTACGAGTCTTTAGGGTTTCCTCATACCCAATTCCTTTATCATTCCTCAAACTCTATTGCCTTTATATTCCTTTCCACTTCAGTTTCTTTTTATTTTCCTTTCTCTTATCGTTATTTCATGAACCAACACAACATAAGCATTGATTTCAAACATCCCGTCATTCTGGATTCGTGTCCTCAGAACGAATCTTGACAACTTTTACAACTTAGATTCATAATTTATCATACTCGTCTGCCTTTGTTCTGGCTCTAAAGCTTTTACACTATCTCCTTATCTTTGGGAATTACTTTCCCGAAAACAATTGACTGGACTTAAATCAGTTTATTATAATTTCTTGCTCCGTGCCTTTCTTGGTCTTTCACCAGCGGGTGGTCTCTCTCTTAGGAGGGTAAGTGACAAAAACAGTCCTTTTGAGATTCGCCAATCATTTAGAATCTCAAATGATTCCTATATTTCCTTTAGCCAGGCTCTTGCCTCGGCTGGGTCAGCTTGTTCCATGGAACTCTGAGAGCTTAGCGACTTAAAGGTCCTGAAAGAATTTCTCACCGCACTGTCTCCTCAGGGTGGTGGTTGGGGATAATAGTCTAAGTTCTTTTTAGACAGGTCCATGAATTGCCGTATAGGAGTACCGTCTCGGGTCTCCTTTCCTTACTCGACTTTCTGTTTCCTTAGTATGAAATGTTTCATCCTACTCCCCATAATTGGGGTCATCTTTTAATTTAAAATCCTCATTTTCCACTCCATTATGTCATGGGTTCCCTCTATCTTGATGGCGACCTCCCTGACTATCACGTTCAGGGTTTGCTCTAAATCTTATTCCTCAAACTATGGCTCTCATCTAAGTTCTCATCCTTACGCTCTTGAACTTTCGGAACCCAAATTCTATAGGAATACCTCATTATTCCCTTATCATCTTTCTCGATATTAATCTTTTATCTAATTGTTGGCTCTCTGCCTTTCTTCATAATTTTTTCTGGCACAATATGCTCTTTTCCAATAATTCGGGCTGTATTGCAATCTCGAACAGCTTTTCGGTACCGGCTCCGGTTACCTTCACTTCTATTTCCATTTTCTCAAAATCTCTTATAAACTCTCCAAAAGACATTATCATCTTGAGTCTCTCCTTTTTACTAAGGGCATCAGCCACCATATTGGCTTTCCTCGAATGATAAAGAATCTCCCAATCATTATTCTTGATTAGCTCTAACTGCCTCCTCTGGCATATATTGAGCTCTTTCTACGCGAAAATGTACTAGAGCACTTATGGCTTAGGTAATTCTCGCACTTCTCTCCATACAAGTAGTGCCTCCAATCTTTAGGGTAAAACTATTGCCACGAGCCTAAGCTCATGAGCGGGGATATCGAATTTCATATTACCTTAATTGTCTTGACATGTACGCGATTACCTTACCGTGCTGCATAAGCACGCACCCTAAGCCCTTGTGCGAAGCGTCACTACACTTCACAAAATCTCCTTTTCCATCCGGCAACGCCAGCATAGGGGCCATCACCAACCTCTGCTTCAGTTCTTGAAAGCTGTTCTCGCATTTCTCTGTCCATTCGAACTTCTCAGTCTTACGAGTAAGCCGCGTTAAAGGGGCTACTATCTTTACAACTTGAACGAACCTCCGGTAGTGACCGGCCAATCCTACCTCTGGTAGTCGACCAAACCATGGTCATCAATTCATCAGTGGTCCTTTATCCAATCCTGTCAGGATCCTCCATGGGATCCTCCTCAACAACTATCCCTTCTAGGACAACATCCTCAACCGCTACATCCTCAATATCAACATCATCCGGTCCTGCATTAGGACACTCTATCGGATCCACAATCCGATCTCCAATTAGTAATAAAATATCATTGCGATGTTGTTCCTCAACTTCAGGGTTCGGAGTCCCGCTACCATATACGATAACGAACTACGCTTCTATCGCTACATTTATAAGGGTTCCCATAAGGGTTTTAACTGTCAGTACTACGTTAGGTAGTCCGACTATGAACTTGGCAAGAGTTCTTATTATCTTAGTGAACTTATTATCTTAACGTCCCATCATCTCTGAGGTTTATAACGCTTAGCTCTGATACCATTTCTGTAACACCCCCAGATCCGGGGTTGGGGATCCGGGTCGTCACGGTCTTTCTTTCCACAATATCTCTTCACTTAATTAATAATAATAACCTTATGCTGTGACCCCACACTAACACACACCACAACCCGTTATAGTCTCAGAGATGAAATTTAAATAAGTACAAGTCTTTGAATCCACAATTTAAAAGTTATTACAACCCAAAATGATTACTTGATAAATTTATAGTTAATTGCCATTATCTGCCACAAGTTATAATTATACATAATTGATTCTCAAAAGTAGATGGTCTGATCTACAATAGATCTACCTCTGCAGCTATAGCAGCTACAACATCAACGGGAAGACGCGGGACACTTCCCACGCGCTTGCGCTGGGTCTGCTGGAGTCTGGCCATCTTTCCTAACTGTTGTTGTGTGATGAAGAAATAAAGCAAGGGTGAGCAGCAAGCCCACCAAAATAATATGTATAATGATTAACAATATATGAGCCTTCTCATAGCACTCATGAAAGTCTTGGTCAAAAGAAATGAACCAAGTTGATATCTTAATGCGATGAAGTCGCAAAATATTCAGTATATATATATATATACATATATACTTTTCAAAATATGGGAAGTCCTCTTCCATGCATAATACACACAGAGTTCCAGTTTATAACTGTATATATAAAAAATATCATTGCAAGTTACGAGATACTTCATTAAGTCCCGATATATAAATATATTCATATATATCTCCCATACATTTCCTGAAAACCTCTGTCATGTAAAGTATGAACAGAGTTGCAATATCCAATGAATTTGGAAGGAAAAGAATTTTGGCATAAACCAGATATTTTGCTGATCAGGAAAAGATACCAATAAGTAACCTTTTCTACTGTAGATGGATGAATTCCTCACCGGTCATCACCCTGGCCGCATTAGGACCTCGCGCTAGACCGTTACCCGGCCACTCACGCGTTGATGGACTGCCACCCAGCCACTTACACTTTGATAGACCGTACCCCGGCCTGTCGCTTATGCCGACTCAATTAGATGGGCTTACTTCCCGAACATTGGGCAAGTAATCAATTCATTCATCAAAACAGCAACCTTGTTGCGAATATAAAATACACCACAGAGCCGGATCCCTTAGATTTTTGAGCGAGTATTCAAGTCCCCTTAAAATGGAAGATCTTGAATTTGGAAACAAGTTTTGGGATCCTCTCTACCTTTTAAATTCATTTTGAAGACTCGAAAACATTTTTAAGAATGTTTGGAGTAATGCTGATTTAATAAAATAAATCAGTCCCAATATGAAAGAAATATCTGAATATTATTATTTAAATAATATTCCCATAAAGAATAATTGAGGTAGAAGTTGGAAAACTTATACTTGAATGAATAGCAATTAATCAAGGATATACTTATACGAAAGTAATATCTTTATTTGAATAATCAAAAATAAGTTTGATTATTGACACCTTATTCTTTAATAAAATAAAGAATATATTTCAGTAATAAGCGGAGTCATAATACCTTGAATGAATATTATAAATAATATTCATTAAATAAAATAAAGGAGTCATACATCCTCAAATGAATATCCAAGTAATATTCAATAAATAATATAAAGGAGTCATAAGTCCTCGAATGAATATTCAAGATAATATTCAATAAATAATATAAAGGAGTCATAAGTCCTCGAATGAATATTCAAGATAATATTCATTAATAAAATAAAGTTATCGAATAAACCTTATTCGATTAATAGTTTTGAAAACTATAACTATATGAATATATAAATATATATATATATAAAATCTACTCGGGATCCTCGACTCCCGGTTTTAGAAAATGTTTTCACCTTTGGGTCCCTATACTAAGGGTACACGCAACTACTGCTTATCTCTAGCATAGGTATTATGCAACTATAAGCATCGAAATCAACAGATAGATAACCAGATTACGAAACAGACATGCATATATACCTTATCAGCATGCTCCAATATATCGCAAAATTTGCTAATAACAATCATGCACTTATCACAAGATAATGCATATACATATATTTACATCACAACAACAGTTATAACGGGTAGAAAACTTGCCTGAGCGACTGGGGGTTACGAATGGCTCGGGACGAGTCTGGTAACCTATAAGCAACAAGTAAGTTGGAATTAAACCAAAGTCACTTGTAAATCTATACTCTAACCAACTCAGACTCTAACGCTCGTTTTGCGCTTACTGATTTGCTTAAGTCACCCGGGTACCCTCGGCTCCACCATTTTTAATAATTTAACCTTTACGAGTTTTAAGGCGATTCCTTCGCGAGTGTCTTACCAACTGCCTAACACACTTACCATAAATGTTTCATACATTAATTAACCCTTTTCGGTCTTTAACCTATGTTTCAAAGTAAGGCGAGGGGAAAAGTTTCGTTCGCGAAACGCCGTTACTTGAAACGGTCGTTTCTCCTAAACCGTGCATCGGAATCGAACGAACTACATATCAAAACGAAGCTCGTCACATGAGCTATCTAAACATGGCAGTGGTCATAATCTAGCAGGTGGTTCTCGGGTCCTAATGTTATGCACAAAAACAGTCTATAGAAAATCGGACGTTACGACGGCTATGTTTACGCGATTACCAATGATTAAACTACTCCAATTAACCACCAACCAACTCATAACCATCAATACAACAAAACTTCACCTAAACCATACCACATCAGTCCATAATCTCCAAGGTTTTCAACTCAAACAACCACAATCAAGACCTATGAACTATAATCAAGCTTCAATTACCAAAACACTTCCAAATCAAACCAAACTACTAATAATCACAATCCATGCTTCTCATTTCACAACACCAACCATTAAACTTACTAACAAATAAAGTAAAGGCTAGGGTTTGAAGTTTATACCTTCCTTGGGAGGTGTTAAGTTGCTAGGAAGCCTTAGGGAGCCTTCTACAAGCTTGATCTTTCCAAAGAAATCAAGAACACAAAGTTAGGCTTTGAAGTTTCTAAAAGTACGATTTAAAGAACTGTAAAAATGAGGATCTTACCATGATTATTTGGACGAGACTTGTGAACAAGAGTTGTAGGCCATCTCAATACCTTTCCAATGAGCTATAGAACACAATAGTTGAGTGAGAAATTAAGGAGATACAGCAGTTTTAGTGTTCTGGTTCTGTTTTGGCCGAGAGCATGAAGAACAATGCCTTGGTTTCTTTTTGATTTTGATGAAAAATGATTTGCTTGGCTTGTTTGGTTTGATTTTTGTGTTTGTTTTAGTAAATTACCTAGTTGCCCTTGATTTTGTGTGGTTAAAAAGCCACCACATCTCCTTCCTTCCCATGTCATGCTTGTGTCATCCTCATGATGTCATCCTCCCCTCCTTGTCCTCTTCTCATTGGTTGGGTGACATCATCCTCTCTAATCCTTTTGATTAACTTCCTAATTGTTTGCCTAATGACCGCTGATCTGTTATACTGTTCGCTTAACTTTCGTTTTCGTTTATCGTTTGAGGGATCATACCCGGGATCTTATAACTTAGGTTCCCTTAACCTTTCTCGATACATTATATTCCTTTTTATGATCCTCTATTATAATCCTTTAATTTAAATCCTTTTATCCTGTTACCTTATACTCAATTCTTTCCGTATCTATTGGATTTCCGGGAAAAATCAAAGTGTTCGGATTTGGATTCTGACGATCTTTACATACACTTATATCCCATATAAAGTACTAATAAAATCTCAGAATATCCATATCAGAACCCCTACATAGTGTGGCATGAAAAATTTTCTCATTCAGCAAAAACACTATTCATAAGGGTTTCAAAAATTTCCAAAAGTTGGGGTTATTACATGTAAACATCATATACATCCAATTTGACATTTTTTTACCTCCTTTCGGTACCACTTTTATACGAGTCAATTTTGGGCCATATTTTGGCTCTAATCAACCTTGTAACTAAATTTACACCATATTAGAGTGATTTTGCACCCTATAAGAGTCACTTGACACCATATAGTAGTACAATTAACATGTAAAAATTATATATTCAATTTGATTACCTTTTACCACCTCTTGGTACCACTTGATACGAGTTAATTTTGGGCCACATTTTGGCCCTAATCAACCTTGTAAGTCACTTTACACCATATTAGAGTGATTTTGCACCCTATAAAAGTCACTTGCACCATATATTAGTACTATTAACATGTAAACATCATAAACATCCAATTTGACATCCTTTTACCTCCTCTCGGTTCCACTTTTATACGAGTCAATTTTGGGCCACATATTGGCTCTAATCAACCTTGTAAGTAAATTTACACCATATTAGAGTGATTTTGCACCCTATAAGATCACTTGCCATCATATATTAGTACAATATACATGTAAAAATTATATATTCAATTTGATTACCTTTTACCACCTCTTGGTACCACTTTATACGAGTTAATTTTGGGCCACATTTTGGCTCTAATCAACCTTGTTACTCACTTTATACCATATTAGAGTGATTTTACACCCTATAAGAGTCACTTTCCACCATATATTAGTGCAATTAACATGTAAACATCTTATACGTCCAATTTGACATCCTTTTACCAACTCTTGTTACCACTTTTATTCGAGTCAATTTTGGGCCACATTTTGGCCCTAATCAACATTGTAAGTCACTTTACACCATATTAGAGTGATTTTGCACCCTATAAAAGTCACTTGCCACCATATATTGGTACTATTAACATGTCAACATCATATACATCCAATTCGACATCCTTTTACCTCCTTTCGGTACCACTTTTATACGAGTCAATTTTGGGCCATATTTTGACTCTAATCAACCTTATAACTAAATTTACACCATATTAGAGTGATTTTGCACCCTATAAGAGTCACTTGTCACCATATATTAGTACAATTAACATGTAAACATCATATACGTCCAATTTGACATCCTTTTACCAACTCTTGTTACCACTTTTATTCGAGTCAATTTTGGGCCACATTCTGGCGCTAATCAACCTTGTAAGTCACCTTACACCAACTCTTGGTACCCCTTTTATACGAGTCAATTTTTGGCCATATTTGGCTCTAATCAACCTTGTAAGTTACCTTACACCATATTAGAGTGATTTTGCACTCTATAAGAGTCACTTGACACCTTATATTAGTACAATTAACATGTAAACATCATATACATCCAATTTGACATCCTTTTACCTCCACTTGGTACCACTTTTCTACGAGTCAAATTTGGGCCATATTTTGGCTCTAATCAACCTTGTAATTTACTTTATACCATATTAGAGTGATTTTGCACCCTATACGAGTCACTTTTCACCACATATTAGTACAATTAACATGTAAACCTCATATACATCCAATTTGACATCTTTTTACCACCTCTTGGTACCAGTTTCATACGAGTCATATTTGGGCAACATTTTGGCTCTAATCAACTTTGTAATTCAGTTTACACCATATTAGAGTGATTTTGCACCCTATAATAGTTACTTGCCGCTATATATTTGTACAATTAACATGTAAACATCATATACATCCAATTTAACATCCTTTACCTCCTTTTAGTACCACTTTTATACAAGTCAATTTTGGGCCTCATTTTAGCTCTAACCACCCTTGTAAGTCACTTTACACCATATTAGAGTGATTTTGCACCTTATAAGAGTCACTTGCCACCATATATTAGTACTATTAACATGTCAACATCATATACATCCAATTTGACATCCTTTTACCTCCTTTCGGTACCACTTTTATACGAGTCAATTTTGGGCCATATTTTGGCTCTAATCAACCTTGTAACTAAATTTACACCATATTAGAGTGATTTTGCACCCTATAAGAGTCACTTGTCACCATATATTAGTACAATTAACATGTAAACATCATATATTAGTACAATTAACATTAACTCGTCACCATATTTTGAGTCACTTGACACCATATATTAGTACAATTAACATGTAAACATCATATACGTCCAATTTGACATCCTTTTACCAACCCTTGTTACCACTTTTATACGAGTCAATTTTGTGCCACATTTTGGCTCTAATCAACCTTGTAATTCATTTTACACCATATTAGAGTGATTTTGCACCCTATAAGAGTCACTTGACACCATATATTAGTACAATTAACATGTAAACATCATATACGTCCAATTTGACATCCTTTTACCAACTCTTGTTACCACTTTTATTCGAGTCAATTTTGGGCCACATTTTGGCTATAATCAACCTTGTAATTCACTTTACACCATATTAGAGTGATTTTGCACCCTATAAGAGTCACTAGACACCATATATTAGTACAATTAACATGTAAACATCATATACATCCAATTTGACATCCTTTTACCTCCTTTCGGTACTACTTTTATACGATTCAATTTTGGGCCATATTTTGGCTCTAATCAACCTTGTAACTAAATTTACACCATATTAGAGTGATTTGCACCCTATAAGAGTCACTTGACACCATATATTAGTACAATTAACATGAAAAAATTATATATTCAATTTGATTACCTTTTGCCACGTCTTGGTACCACTTTATACGAGTTAATTTTGGGCCACATTTTGGCTCTAATCAACCTTGTAAGTCACTTTACACCATATTAGAGTGATTTTGCACCCTATAAAAGTCACTTGTCACCATATATTAGTACAATTAACATGTACACATCATATACGTCCAATTTGATTACCTTTTACCACCTCTTGGTACCACTTTATACGAGTCAATTTTGGGCCACATTTTGGCTCTAATCAACCATGTTACTCACTTTACACCAAATTGGAGTGATCTTACACCCTATATGAGTCACTTGCCACCATATATTAGTACAATTAACATGTAAACATCGTATACGTCCAATTTGACATCCTTTTACCAACTCTTGGTACCACTTTTATTCGAGTCAATTTTGGGCAACATTTTGGCTCTAATCAACCTTGTAAATCACTTTACACCATATTAGAGTGATTTTGCACCCTATAAAATCACTTGCCACCATATATTAGTACTATTAACATGTAAACATCATATACATCCAATTTGACATCCTTTTACCTCCTCTCGGTACCACTTCTATACGAGTCAATTTTGGGCCATATTTTGGCTCTAATCAACCTTGTAACTAAATTTACACCATATTAGAGTGATTTTGCACCCTATAAGAGTCACTTGTCACCATATATTAGTACAATTAACATGTAAACATCATATATTAGTACAATTAACATTAACTCGTCACCATATTTTGAGTCACTTGACACCATATATTAGTACAATTAACATGTAAACATCATATACGTCCAATTTGACATCCTTTTACCAACCCTTGTTACCACTTTTATACGAGTCAATTTTGTGCCACATTTTGGCTCTAATCAACCTTGTAATTCATTTTACACCATATTAGAGTGATTTTGCACCCTATAAGAGTCACTTGACACCATATATTAGTACAATTAACATGTAAACATCATATACGTCCAATTTGACATCCTTTTACCAACTCTTGTTACCACTTTTATTCGAGTCAATTTTGGGCCACATTTTGGCTATAATCAACCTTGTAATTCACTTTACACCATATTAGAGTGATTTTGCACCCTATAAGAGTCACTAGACACCATATATTAGTACAATTAACATGTAAACATCATATACATCCAATTTGACATCCTTTTACCTCCTTTCGGTACTACTTTTATACGATTCAATTTTGGGCCATATTTTGGCTCTAATCAACCTTGTAACTAAATTTACACCATATTAGAGTGATTTGCACCCTATAAGAGTCACTTGACACCATATATTAGTACAATTAACATGAAAAAATTATATATTCAATTTGATTACCTTTTGCCACGTCTTGGTACCACTTTATACGAGTTAATTTTGGGCCACATTTTGGCTCTAATCAACCTTGTAAGTCACTTTACACCATATTAGAGTGATTTTGCACCCTATAAAAGTCACTTGTCACCATATATTAGTACAATTAACATGTACACATCATATACGTCCAATTTGATTACCTTTTACCACCTCTTGGTACCACTTTATACGAGTCAATTTTGGGCCACATTTTGGCTCTAATCAACCATGTTACTCACTTTACACCAAATTGGAGTGATCTTACACCCTATATGAGTCACTTGCCACCATATATTAGTACAATTAACATGTAAACATCGTATACGTCCAATTTGACATCCTTTTACCAACTCTTGGTACCACTTTTATTCGAGTCAATTTTGGGCAACATTTTGGCTCTAATCAACCTTGTAAATCACTTTACACCATATTAGAGTGATTTTGCACCCTATAAAATCACTTGCCACCATATATTAGTACTATTAACATGTAAACATCATATACATCCAATTTGACATCCTTTTACCTCCTCTCGGTACCACTTCTATACGAGTCAATTTTGGGCCATATTTTGGCTCTAATCAACCTTGTAACTAAATTTACACCATATTAGAGTGATTTTGCACCCTATAAGAGTCACTTGTCACCATATATTAGTACAATTAACATGTAAACATCATATATTAGTACAATTAACATTAACTCGTCACCATATTTTGAGTCACTTGACACCATATATTAGTACAATTAACATGTAAACATCTTATACGTCCAATTTGACATCCTTTTACCAACCCTTGTTACCACTTTTATACGAGTCAATTTTGTGCCACATTTTGGCTCTAATCAACCTTGTAATTCATTTTACACCATATTAGAGTGATTTTGCACCCTATAAGAGTCACTTGACACCATATATTAGTACAATTAACATGTAAACATCATATACGTCCAATTTGACATCCTTTTACCAACTCTTGTTACCACTTTTATTCGAGTCAATTTTGGGCCACATTTTGGCTATAATCAACCTTGTAATTCACTTTACACCATATTAGAGTGATTTTGCACCCTATAAGAGTCACTAGACACCATATATTAGTACAATTAACATGTAAACATCATATACATCCAATTTGACATCCTTTTACCTCCTTTCGGTACTACTTTTATACGATTCAATTTTGGGCCATATTTTGGCTCTAATCAACCTTGTAACTAAATTTACACCATATTAGAGTGATTTGCACCCTATAAGAGTCACTTGACACCATATATTAGTACAATTAACATGAAAAAATTATATATTCAATTTGATTACCTTTTGCCACGTCTTGGTACCACTTTATACGAGTTAATTTTGGGCCACATTTTGGCTCTAATCAACCTTGTAAGTCACTTTACACCATATTAGAGTGATTTTGCACCCTATAAAAGTCACTTGTCACCATATATTAGTACAATTAACATGTACACATCATATACGTCCAATTTGATTACCTTTTACCACCTCTTGGTACCACTTTATACGAGTCAATTTTGGGCCACATTTTGGCTCTAATCAACCATGTTACTCACTTTACACCAAATTGGAGTGATCTTACACCCTATATGAGTCACTTGCCACCATATATTAGTACAATTAACATGTAAACATCGTATACGTCCAATTTGACATCCTTTTACCAACTCTTGGTACCACTTTTATTCGAGTCAATTTTGGGCAACATTTTGGCTCTAATCAACCTTGTAAATCACTTTACACCATATTAGAGTGATTTTGCACCCTATAAAATCACTTGCCACCATATATTAGTACTATTAACATGTAAACATCATATACATCCAATTTGACATCCTTTTACCTCCTCTCGGTACCACTTCTATACGAGTCAATTTTGGGCCATATTTTGGCTCTAATCAACCTTGTAACTAAATTTACACCATATTAGAGTGATTTTGCACCCTATAAGAGTCACTTGTCACCATATATTAGTACAATTAACATGTAAACATCATATATTAGTACAATTAACATTAACTCGTCACCATATTTTGAGTCACTTGACACCATATATTAGTACAATTAACATGTAAACATCATATACGTCCAATTTGACATCCTTTTACCAACCCTTGTTACCACTTTTATACGAGTCAATTTTGTGCCACATTTTGGCTCTAATCAACCTTGTAATTCATTTTACACCATATTAGAGTGATTTTGCACCCTATAAGAGTCACTTGACACCATATATTAGTACAATTAACATGTAAACATCATATACGTCCAATTTGACATCCTTTTACCAACTCTTGTTACCACTTTTATTCGAGTCAATTTTGGGCCACATTTTGGCTATAATCAACCTTGTAATTCACTTTACACCATATTAGAGTGATTTTGCACCCTATAAGAGTCACTAGACACCATATATTAGTACAATTAACATGTAAACATCATATACATCCAATTTGACATCCTTTTACCTCCTTTCGGTACTACTTTTATACGATTCAATTTTGGGCCATATTTTGGCTCTAATCAACCTTGTAACTAAATTTACACCATATTAGAGTGATTTGCACCCTATAAGAGTCACTTGACACCATATATTAGTACAATTAACATGAAAAAATTATATATTCAATTTGATTACCTTTTGCCACGTCTTGGTACCACTTTATACGAGTTAATTTTGGGCCACATTTTGGCTCTAATCAACCTTGTAAGTCACTTTACACCATATTAGAGTGATTTTGCACCCTATAAAAGTCACTTGTCACCATATATTAGTACAATTAACATGTACACATCATATACGTCCAATTTGATTACCTTTTACCACCTCTTGGTACCACTTTATACGAGTCAATTTTGGGCCACATTTTGGCTCTAATCAACCATGTTACTCACTTTACACCAAATTGGAGTGATCTTACACCCTATATGAGTCACTTGCCACCATATATTAGTACAATTAACATGTAAACATCGTATACGTCCAATTTGACATCCTTTTACCAACTCTTGGTACCACTTTTATTCGAGTCAATTTTGGGCCACATTTTGGCTCTAATCAACCTTGTAACTAAATTTATACCATATTAGAGTGATTTTGCACCCTATAAGAGTCACTGGTCACCATATATTAGTACAATTAACATGTAAAAATTATATATTCAATTTGATTACCTTTTACCACATCTTGGTACCACTTTATACGAGTTAATTTTGGGCCACATATTGGCTCTAATCAACCTTGTAATTCATTTTATACCATATTAGAGTGATTTTGCACCCTATGAGAGTCACTTTTCACCACATATTAGTACAATTAACATGTAAACCTCATATACATCCAATTTGGCATCTTTTTACCACCTCTTGGTACCAGTTTTATACGAGTCATATTTGGGCCACATTTTGGCTCTAATCAACATTGTAATTCACTTTACACCATATTAGAGTGATTTTGTACTCTATAATAGTTACTTGCCGCCATATATTTGTACAATTAACATGTAAACATCATACACATCCAATTTAACATCCTTTACCTCCTTTTAGTACCAGTTTTATACAAGTCAATTTTGGGCCTCATTTTAGCTCTAACCACCCTTGTAAGTCACTTTACACCATATTAGAGTGATTTTGCACCCTATAAGAGTCACTTGCCACCATATATTAGTACTATTAACATGTCAACATCATATACATCCAATTTGACATCCTTTTACCTCCTTTCGGTACCACTTTTATACGAGCCAATTTTGGGCCATATTTTGGCTCTAATCAACCTTGTAACTAAATTTACACCATATTAGAGTGATTTTGCACCCTATAAGAGTCACTTGTCACCATATATTAGTACAATTAACATGTAAACATCATATACTAGTACGATTAACATTAACTTGTCACCATATTTTGAGTCACTTGACACCATATATTAGTACAATTAACATGTAAACATCATATACGTCCAATTTGACATCCTTTACCTCCTTTTAGTACCAGTTTTATACAAGTCAATTTTGGGCCTCATTTTAGCTCTAACCACCCTTGTAAGTCACTTTACACCATATTAGAGTGATTTTGCACCCTATAAGAGTCACTTGCCACCATATATTAGTACTATTAACATGTCAACATCATATACATCCAATTTGACATCCTTTTACCTCCTTTCGGTACCACTTTTATACGAGCCAATTTTGGGCCATATTTTGGCTCTAATCAACCTTGTAATTCACTTTATACCATATTAGAGTGATTTTGCACCCTATAAGAGTCACTTGTCACCATATATTAGTACAATTAACATGTAAACATCATATACTAGTACGATTAACATTAACTTGTCACCATATTTTGAGTCACTTGACACCATATATTAGTACAATTAACATGTAAACATCATATACGTCCAATTTGACATCCTTTTACCAACTCTTGTTACCACTTTTATTCGAGTCAATTTTGGGCCACATTTTGGCTCTAATCAACCTTGTAATTCACTTTACACCATATTAGAGTGATTTTGCACCCTATAAGAGTCACTTGACACCATATATTTATACAATTAACATGTAAACATCATATACATCCAATTTGACATTCTTTTACCTCCTTTCGGTACCACTTTTATACGAGTCAATTTTGGGCCATATTTTGGCTCTAATCAACCTTGTAACTAAATTTACACCATATTAGAGTGAGTTTGCACCCTATAAGAGTCACTTGTCACCATATATTAGTACAATTAACATGTAAACATCATATACGTCCAATTTGACATCCTTTTACCAACTCTTGTTACCACTTTTATTCGAGTCAATTTTGGGCCACATTTTGGCGCTAATCAACCTTGTAAGTCACTTTACACCATATTAGAGTGATTTTGCACCCTATAAAAGTCACTTGTCACCATATATTAGTACAATTAACATGTAAACATCATATACATCCAATTTGACATCCTTTTACCAACTCTTGTTACCAGTTTTATTCGAGTCAATTTTTGGCCACATTTTGGTGCTAATCAACCTTGTAAGTCACTTTACACCATATTAGAGTGATATTGCACCCTATAAGAGTCACTTGCCACCATATATCAGTACAATTAACATGTAAACTTTATATACATCCAATTTGACATCCTTTTACCTCCTCTTGGTACCACTTTTACGAGTCAATTTTGGGCCACATTTTGCTCTAATCAACCTTTTTGGTAACTTTACACCATATTAGAGTGATTTTTCACCCTATAAGAGTCACTTTCCATCATATATTAGTACAATTAACATGTAAACCTCTTATACATCCAATTTGACATCCTTTTACCACCTCTTGGTACCACTTTACACGAGTCAATTTTGGGCCACATATTTTTGGCTCTAATCAACCTTGTAAGTAAATTTACACTATGTTAGAGTGATTTTTCACCCTATAAGACTCACTTTCCACCATATATTAGTACAATTAACATGTAAACATCGTATACGTCCAATTTGACATCTTTTTACCAACTCTTGGTACCACTTTTATTTGAGTCAATTTTGGGCCACATTTTGGCTCTAATCAATCTTGTAAGTCACTTTACACCATATTAGAGTGATTTTGCACCCTATAAAAGTCACTTGCTACTATATATTAGTACCGTTAACATGTAAACATCATATACATCCAATTTGACATCCTTTTACCTCCTCTCGGTACCACTTTTATACGAGTCAAATTTGGGCCACATTTTGGCTCTAATCAACCTTGTAACTAAATTTACACCATATTAGAGTGATTTTGCACCCTATAAGAGTCACTTGTCACCATATATTAGTAAAATATATATGTAAACATTATATATCCAATTATATTACCTTTTACCACCTCTTGGTATCACTTTATACGAGTCAATTTTGGGCCACATTTTGGCTCTAATCAACCTTCTTACTCACTTTACACCATATTAGACTGATTTTACACCCTATAAGAGTCACTTGCCACCATATATTAGAACAATTAACATGTAAACATCGTATACGTCCAATTTGACATCCTTTTACCAACTCTTGGTACCACTTTTATTCGAGTCAATTTTGGGCCACATTTTGGCTCTAATCAACCTTGTAAGTCACTTTACACAATATTAGAGTGATTTTGCACCTTATAAAAGTGGAAATATATTAGCACAATTAACATGTAACCATCATATACATCCAATTTGACATCCTTTTACCTCCACTTGGTACCACTTTTCTACGAGTCAAATTTGGGCCACATTTTGGCTCTAATCAACCTTGTAATTCACTTTATACCATATTAGAGTGATTTTGCACCCTATAAGAGTCACTTTTCACCACATATTAGTACAATTAACATGTAAACCTCATATACATCCAATTTGACATCTTTTTACCACCTCTTGGTACCAGTTTTATACGAGTCATATTTGGGCCACATTTTGGCTCTAATCAACTTTGTAATTCACTTTACACTATATTATAGTGATTCTGCACCCTATAATAGTTACTAGCCGCCATATATTTGTACAATTAACATGTAAACATCATATACATCCAATTTAACATCTTTTACCTCCTTTTAGTACCACTTTTATACAAGTCAATTTTGGGCCTCATTTTAGCTCTAACCACCCTTGTAAGTCACTTTACAACATATTAGAGTGATTTTGCACCCTATAAGAGTCACTTGCCACCATATATTAGTGCTATTAACATGTCAACATCATATACATCCAATTTGACATCCTTTTACCTACTTTCGGTACCACTTTTATACGAGCCAATTTTGGGCCATATTTTGGCTCTAATCAACCTTGTAACTAAATTTACACCATATTAGAGTGATTTTGCACCCTATAAGAGTCACTTGTCACCATATATTAGTACAATTAACAAGTAAACATCATATACTAGTATGATTAACATTAACTTGTCACCATATTTTGAGTCACTTGACACGATATATTAGTACAATTAACATGTAAACATCATATACGTCCAATTTGACATCCTTTTACCAACTCTTGTTACCACTTTTCTTCGAGTCAATTTTGGGCTACATTTTGGCTCTAATCAACCTTGTAATTCACTTTACACCATATTAGAGTGATTCTGCACCCTATAAGAGTCACTTGACACCATATATTTATACAATTAACATGTAAACATCATATACATCCAATTTGACATTCTTTTACCTCCTTTCGGTACCACTTTTACACGAGTCAATTTTGGGCCATATTTTGGCTCTAATCAACCTTGTAACTAAATTTACACCATATTAGAGTGATTTTGCACCCTATAAGAGTCACTTGACACCATATATTAGTACAATTAACATGTAAAAATTATATATTCAATTTGATTACCTTTTACCACCTCTTGGTACCACTTTATACGAGTTAATTTTGGGCCACATTTTGGCCCTAATCAACCTTGTAAGTCACTTTACACCATATTAGAGTGATTTTGCACCCTATAAAATTCACTTGCCACCATATATTAGTACTATTAACATGTCGACATCATATACATCCAATTTGACATCCTTTTACCTCCTTTCGGTACCACTTTTATACGAGTCAATTTTGGGCCATATTTTGGCTCTAATCAGCCTTGTAACAAAATTTACACCATATTAGAGTGATTTTGAACCCTATAAGAGTCACTTGTCACCATATATTAGTACAATTAACATGTAAACATCATATACGTCCAATTTGACATCCTTTTACCAACTCTTGTTACCACTTTTATTCGAGTCAATTTTGGGCCACATTTTGGCTCTAATCAATCTTGTAAATCACTTTACACCATATTAGAGTGATTTTGCATCCTATAAGAGTCAGTTGACACCATATATACCAACTCTTGTTACCACTTTTATTCGAGTCAATTTTGGGCCATATTTTGGCGCTAATCAATCTTGTAAGTCACTTTACACCATATTAGAGTGATTTTTCACCCTATAAAAGTCACTTGCCACCATATATTAGTACTATTAACATGTAAACATCATAAACATCCAATTTGACATCCTTTTACCTCCTCTCGGTTCCACTTTATACGAGTCAATTTTGGGCCACATATTGGCAATAATCAACCTTGTAAGTAAATTTACACCATATTAGAGTGATTTTACACCCTATAAGATCACTTGCCATCATATATTTGTACAATATACATATAAAAATTATATATTCAATTTGATTACCTTTTACCACCTCTTGGTACCACTTTATACGAGTAAATTTTGGGCCACATTTTGGCTCTAATCATCCTTGTTAGTCACTTTACACCATATTAGAGTGATTTTACACCCTATAGAGTCACTTTCAACCATATATTAGTACAATTAACATGTAAACATCGTATACGTCCAATTTGACATCTTTTTACCAACTCTTGGTACCACTTTTATTTGAGTCAATTTTGGGACATATTTTGGTGCTAATCAACCTTGTAAGTCACTTTACACCATATTAGAGTGATTTTGCACCCTATAAAAGTCACTTGCCACCATATATTAGTACTATTAACATGTAAACATCATAAACATCCAATTTGACATCCTTTTACCTCCTCTCGGTTCCACTTTATACGAGTCAATTTTGGGACACATATTGGCTCTAATCAACCTTGTAAGTAAATTTACACCATATTAGAGTGATTTTGCACCCTATAAGATCACTTGCCATCATATATTAGTACAATATACATGTAAAAATTAGATATTCAATTTGATTATCTTTTACCACCTCTTGGTACCACTTTATACGAGTTAATTTTGGGCCATATTTTGGCTCTAATCAACCTTGTTAGTCACTTTACTCCATATTAGAGTGATTTAACACCCTATAAGAGTCACTTTCAACCATATATTAGTACAATTAACATCTAAACATCGTATACGTCCAATTTGACATATTTTTACCAACTCTTGGTACCACTTTTATTTGAGTCAATTTTGGGCCACATTTTGGCTCTAATCAATCTTGTAAGTCACTTTACACCATATTAGAGTGATTTTGCACCCTATAAAAGTCACTTGCTACCATATATTAGTACCATTAACATGTAAACATCATATACATCTAATTTGACATCCTTTTACCTCCTCTCGGTACCACTTTTATACGAGTCAAATTTGGGCCACATTTTGGCTCTAATCAACCTTGTAACTAAATTTACACCATATTAGAGTGATTTTGCACCCTATAAGAGTCACTTGTCACCATATATTAGTAAAATATATATGTAAACATTATATATCCAATTATATTACCTTTTACCACCTCTTGGTACCACTTTATACGAGTCAATTTTGGGCCACTTTTTGGCTCTAATCAACCTTCTTACTCACTATACACCATATTAGAGTGATTTTACACCCTATAAGAATCACTTGCCACCATATATTAGTACAGTTAACATGTAAACATCGTATACGTCCAATTTGACATCCTTTTACAAACTCTTGGTACCACTTTTATTCGAGTCAATTTTGGGCCACATTTTGGCTCTAATCAACCCTGTAAGTCACTTTACACAATATTAGAGTGATTTTGCACCCTATAAAAGTCGATTGCCACCATATATTAGTACAATTAACATGTAAACATCATATACATCCAATTTGACATCCTTTTACCTCCTCTTGGTACTAGTTTTAAGAGTCAATTTTTGGCCACATTTTGGTTCTAATCAACCTTGTAAGTAACTGTACACCATATTAAAGTGATTTTGCACCCTATAAGAGTCACTTGCCACCATATATTAGTACAATTAACATGTAAACATCATATACATCCAATTTGACATCCTTTTACCACGTCTTGGTACGACTTTTATACGAGTCAATTTTGGGCCACATTTTGGCCCTAATCAACCTTGTAAGTCACTTTACACCATATTAGAGTGATATTGCACCCTCTAAGAGTCACTTGCCACCATATATTAGTACAATTAACATGTAAACATTATATACATTCAATTTGACATCCTTTTACCTCCTATTGGTATCACTTTTACGAGCCAATTTTGGGCCACATTTTGCTCTAATCAACCTTTTTGGTAACTTTACACCATATTAGAGTGATTTTGCACCCTATAAGAGTCACTTTCCATCATATATTAGTAAAATTAACATGTAAACATCATATACATCCAATTTGACGTCCTTTTACCACCTCATGGTACCACTTTACACGAGTCAATTTTGGGCCACATATTTTTGGCTCGAATCAACCTTGTAAGTAAATTTACACTATATTAGAGTGATTTTGCATCCTATAAGAGTCAATTGCCGCCATATATTAGTACAATTAACATGTAAACATCTTATACGTCCAATTTGACATCCTTTTACCAACTCTTGTTACCACTTTTATACGAGTCAATTTTGGGCCACATTTTGGCCCTAATCAACCTTGTAAGTCACTTTACACCATATTAGAGTGATTTTGCACCCTATAAGAGTCACGTGCCACCCTATATTAGTACAATTAACATGTAAACATTGTATACATCTAATTTGACATCCTTTTACATCCTCTTGGTACCACTTTTACGCGTCAATTTTGGGCCAAATTTTGCACTAATCAACCTTTTTAGTAAGTTTACACCATATTAGAGTGATTTTGCACTCTATAAGAGTCACTTGTCATCATATATTAGTACATTTAATATGTAAACATCATATACATCCAACTTGACATCCTTTTACAACCTCTTGGCACCACTTTACACAAGTCAATTTTGGGCCACATATTTTTTGCTCTAATCAACCATGTAAGTAAATTTATACTGTGTTGGAGTGATTTTGCATCCTATAAGAGTCACTTGCCACCATATATTAGTAAAATTAACATGTAAACATCATATACGTCCAATTTGACATCCTTTTACCAACTCTTGGTACCCCTTTTATACGAGTCAATTTTTGGCCATATTTGGCTGTAATCAACCTTGTAAGTCACCTTACACCATATTAGAGTGATTTTGCACTCTATAAGAGTCACTTGACACCTTATATTAGTACAATTAACATGTAAACATCATATACATCCAATTTGACATCCTTTTACCTCCATTTGGTACCACTTTTCTACGAGTCAAATTTGGGCCACATTTTGGCTCTAATCAACCTTGTAATTCACTTTATACCATATTAGAGTGATTTTGCACCCTATAAGAGTCACTTGCCACCACATATTAGTACAATTAACATGTAAACCTCATATACATCCAATTTGACATCTTTTTACCACCTCTTGGTACCAGTTTTATACGAGTCAATTTTGGGCCACATTTTGGCTCTAATCAACTTTGTAATTCACTTTACACCATATTAGAGTGATTTTTCACCCTATAATAGTTACTTGCCGCCATATATTTGTACAATTAACATGTAAACATCATATACATCCAATTTGACATCCTTTACCTCCTTTTAGTACCACTTTTATACAAGTCAATTTTGGGCCTCATTTTAGCTCTAACCACCCTTGTAAGTCACTTTACACCATATTAGAGTGATTTTGCACCCTATAAGATTCATTTGTCACCATATATTAGTACAATTAACATATAAACATCATCTACATCCAATTTGACATCCTTTTACCTCCTCTTGGTACCACTTTTATGAGTCAATTTTGGGCCACATTTTGTTGTAATCAACCTTGTAAGTAACTTTACACAATATTAGAGTGATTTTGCACCCTATAAGTGTAATTTGCCACCATATATTGGTATAATTAACATGTAAACATCATATACATCCAATTTGACATCCTTTTACCTACACTTGGTACCACTTTTACACGAGTCAATTTTGTGCCACATTTTGGCTCTAATCAACCTTGTAATTCACTTTACACCATATTAGAGTGATTTTGCGCCCTATAAGAGTCACTTGACACCATATATTAGTACAATTAATATGTAAACATCATATACGTCCAATTTCACATCCTTTTACCAACTCGTGTTACCACTTTTATTCGAGTCAATTTTGGGCCATATTTTGGCGCTAATCAACCTTGTAAGTCACTTTACACCATATTAGAGTGATTTTGCACCCTGTAAAAGTCACTTGCCACCATATATTAGTACTATTAACATGTAAAGATCATAAACATCCAATTTGACATCCTTTTACCTTCTCTCGGTTCCACTTTATACGAGTCAATTTTGGGCCACATATTGGCTTTAATCAACCTTGTAAGTAAATTTACACCATATTAGAGTGATTTTGCACCCTATAAGATCACTTGCCATCATATATTAGTACAATATACATGTAAAAATTATATATTCAATTTGATTACCTTTTACCACCTCTTGGTACCACTTTATACGAGTTAATTTTGGGCCACATTTTGGCTCTAATCAACCTTGTTAGTCACTTTACACCATATTAGAGTGATTTTACACCCTATAAGAGTCACTTTCAACCATATATTAGTACAATTAACATGTAAACATCATATACGTCCAATTTGACATCTTTTTACCAACTCTTGGTACCACTTTTATTTGAGTCAATTTTGGGCCACATTTTGGCTCTAATCAATCTTGTAAGTCACTTTACACCATATTAGAGTGATTTTGCACCCTATAAGAGTTAGTTGACACCATATATTAGTAAAATTAACATGTAAACATCATATACGTCCAATTTGACATCCTTTTACCAACTCTTGTTACCACTTTTATTCTAGTCAATTTTGGGCCACATTTTGGCGCTAATCAACCTTGTAAGTCACTTTACACCATATTAGAGTGATTTTGCACCCTATAAAATTCACTTGCCACCATATATTAGTACTGTTAACATGTAAACATCATAAACATCCAATTTGACATCCTTTTACCTCCTCTCGGTTCCACTTTATACGAGTCAATTTTGGGCCACATATTGGCTCTAATCAGCCTTGTAAATAAATTTACACCATATTAGAGTGATTTTGCACCCTATAAGATCACTTTCCATCATATATTAGTACAATATACATGTAAAAATTATATATTCAATTTAATTACCTTTTACCACCTCATGGTACCACTTTATACGAGTTAATTTTGGGCCAAATTTTGGCTCTAATCAACCTTGTTAGTCACTTTACACCATATTAGAGTGATTTTACACCCTATAAGAGTCACTTTCAACCATATATTAGTACAATTAACATGTAAACATCGTATACGTCCAATTTGACATCTTTTTACCAACTCTTGGTACCACTTTTATTTGAGTCAATTTTGGGCCACATTTTGGCTCTAATCAATCTTGTAAGTCACTTTACACCATATTAGAGTGATTTTGCACCCTATAAAAGTCACTTGCTACCATATATTAGTACCATTAACATGTAAACATCATATACATCCAATTTAACATCCTTTTACCTCCTCTCGGTACCACTTTTATACGAGTCAAATTTGGGCCATATTTTGGCTCTAATCAACCTTGTAACTAAATTTACACCATATTAGAGTGATTTTGCACCCTATAAGAGTCACTTGTCACCATATATTAGTAAAATATATATGTAAACATTATATATCCAATTATATTACCTTTTACCACCTCTTGGTACCACTTTATACGAGTCAATTTTGGGCCACTTTTTGGCTCTAATCAACCTTCTTACTCATTTTACACCATATTACAGTGATTTTACACCCTATAAGAGCAACTTGCCACCATATATTAGTACAATTAATATTGTAAACATCATATACATCCAACTTGACATCCTTTTACAACCTCTTGGCACCACTTTACACAAGTCAATTTTGGGCCACATATTTTTTGCTCTAATCAACCATGTAAGTAAATTTATACTATGTTGGAGTGATTTTGCATCCTATAAGAGTCACTTGCCACCATATATTAGTAAAATTAACATGTAAACATCATATACGTCCAATTTGACATCCTTTTACCAACTCTTGGTACCCCTTTTATACGAGTCAATTTTTGGCCATATTTGGCTCTAATCAACCTTGTAAGTCACCTTACACCATATTAGAGTGATTTTGCACTCTATAAGAGTCACTTGACACCTTATATTAGTACAATTAACATGTAAACATCATATACATCCAATTTGACATCCTTTTACCTCCACTTGGTACCACTTTTCTACGAGTCAAATTTGGGCCACATTTTGGCTCTAATTAACCTTGTAATTCACTTTATACCATATTAGAGTGATTTTGCACCCTATAAGAGTCACTTGCCACCACATATTAGTACAATTAACATGTAAACCTCATATACATCCAATTTGACATCTTTTTACCACCTCTTGGTACCAGTTTTATACGAGTCAATTTTGGGCCACATTTTGGCTCTAATCAACTTTGTAATTCACTTTACACCTTATTAGAGTGATTTTTCACCCTATAATAGTTACTTGCCGCCATATATTTGTACAATTAACATGTAAACATCATATACATCCAATTTGACATCATTTACCTCCTTTTAGTACCACTTTTATACAAGTCAATTTTGGGCCTCATTTTAGCTCTAACCACCCTTGTAAGTCACTTTACACCATATTAGAGTGATTTTGCACCCTATAAGAGTCATTTGTCACCATATATTAGTACAATTAACATGTAAACATCATCTACATCCAATTTGACATCCTTTTACCTCCTCTTGGTACCACTTTTATGAGTCAATTTTGGGCCATATTTTGCTGTAATCAACCTTGTAAGTAACTTTACACAATATTAGAGTGATTTTGCACCCTATAAGAGTAATTTGCCACCATATATTGGTATAATTAACATGTAAACATCATATACATCCAATTTGACATCCTTTTACCTACACTTGGTACCACTTTTACACGAGTCAATTTTGTGCCATATTTTGGCTCTAATCAACCTTGTAATTCACTTTACACCATATTAGAGTGATTTTGCACCCTATAAGAGTCACTTGACACCATATAGTAGTACAATTAATATGTAAACATCATATACGTCCAACTTCACATCCTTTTACCAACTCTTGTTACCACTTTTATTCGAGTCAATTTTGGGCCACATTTTGGCGCTAATCAGCCTTGTAAGTCACTTTACACCATATTAGAGTGATTTTGCACCCTGTAAAAGTCACTTGCCACCATATATTAGTACTATTAACATGAAAACATCATAAACATCCAATTTGACATCCTATGACCTCCTCTCGGTTCCACTTTATACGAGTCAATTTTGGGCCACATATTGGCTCTAATGAACCTTGTAAGTAAATTTACACCATATTAGAGTGATTTTGCACCCTATAAGATCACTTGCCATCATATATTAGTACAATATACATGTAAAAATTATATATTCAATTTGATTACCTTTTACCACCTCTTGGTAGCACTTTATACGAGTTAATTTTGGGCCACATTTTGGATCTAATCAACCTTGTTAGTCACTTTACACCATATTAGAGTGATTTTACACCCTATAAGAGTCACTTTCAACCATATATTAGTACAATTAACATGTAAACATCGTATACGTCCAATTTGACATCTTTTTACCAACTCTTGGTACCACTTTTATTTGAGTCAATTTTGGGCCACATTTTGGCTCTAATCAATCTTGTAAGTCACTTTACACCATATTAGAGTGATTTTGCACCCTATAAGAGTTAGTTGACACCATATATTAGTACAATTAACATGTAAACATCATATACGTCCAATTTGACATCCTTTTACCAACTCTTGTTACCACTTTTATTCGAGTCAATTTTGGGCCACATTTTGGCTCTAATCAACCTTGTAAGTCACTTTACACCATATTAGAGTGATTTTGCACCCTATAAAATTCACTTGCCACCATATATTAGTACTATTAACATGTAAACATCATAAACATCCAATTTGACATCCTTTTACCTCCTCTCGGTTCCACTTTATACGAGTCAATTTTGGGCCACATATTGGCTCTAATCAGCCTTGTAAGTAATTTTACACCATATTAGAGTGATTTTGCACCCTATAAGATCACTTGCCATCATATATTAGTACAATATACATGTAAAAATTATATTTTCAATTTGATTACCTTTTACCACCTCATGGTACCACTTTATACGAGTTAATTTTGGGCCACATTTTGGCTCTAATCAACCTTGTTAGTCACTTTACACCATATTAGAGTGATTTTACACCCTATAAGAGTCACTTTCAACCATATATTAGTACAATTAACATGTAAACATCGTATACGTCCAATTTGACATCTTTTTACCAACTCTTGGTACCACTTTTATTTGAGTCAATTTTGGGCCACATTTTGGCTCTAATCAATCTTGTAAGTCACTTTACACCATATTAGAGTGATTTTGCACCCTATAAGAGTTAGTTGACACCATATATTAGTACAATTAACATGTAAACATCATATACGTCCAATTTGACATCCTTTTACCAACTCTTGTTACCACTTTTATTCGAGTCAATTTTGGGCCACATTTTGGCGCTAATCAACCTTGTAAGTCACTTTACACCATATTAGAGTGATTTTGCACCCTATAAAATTCACTTGCCACCATATATTAGTACTGTTAACATGTAAACATCATAAACATCCAATTTGACATCCTTTTATCTCCTCTCGGTTCCACTTTATACGAGTCAATTTTGGGCCACATATTGGCTCTAATCAGCCTTGTAAGTAAATTTACACCATATTAGAGTGATTTTGCACCCTATAAGATCACTTGCCATCATATATTAGTACAATATACATGTAAAAATTATATATTCAATTTAATTACCTTTTACCACCTCATGGTACCACTTTATACGAGTTAATTTTGGGCCACATTTTGGCTCTAATCAACCTTGTTAGTCACTTTACACCATATTAGAGTGATTTTACACCCTATAAGAGTCACTTTCAACCATATATTAGTACAATTAACATGTAAACATCGTATACGTCCAATTTGACATCTTTTTACCAACTCTTGGTACCACTTTTATTTGAGTCAATTTTGGGCCACATTTTGGCTCTAATCAATCTTGTAAGTCACTTTACACCATATTAGAGTGATTTTGCACCCTATAAAAGTCACTTGCTACCATATATTAGTACCATTAACATGTAAACATCATATACATCCAATTTAACATCCTTTTACCTCCTCTCGGTACCACTTTTATACGAGTCAAATTTGGGCCACATTTTGGCTCTAATCAACCTTGTAACTAAATTTACACCATATTAGAGTGATTTTGCACCCTATAAGAGTCACTTGTCACCATATATTAGTAAAATATATATGTAAACATTATATATCCAATTATATTACCTTTTACCACCTCTTGGTACCACTTTATACGAGTCAATTTTGGGCCACTTTTTGGCTCTAATCAACCTTCTTACTCACTTTACACCATATTACAGTGATTTTAAACCCTATAAGAGCAACTTGCCACCATATATTAGTACAATTAATATTGTAAACATCATATACATCCAACTTGACATCCTTTTACAACCTCTTGGCACCACTTTACACAAGTCAATTTTGGGCCACATATTTTTTGCTCTAATCAACCATGTAAGTAAATTTATACTATGTTGGAGTGATTTTGCATCCTATAAGAGTCACTTGCCACCATATATTAGTAAAATTAACATGTAAACATCATATACGTCCAATTTGACATCCTTTTACCAACTTTTGGTACCTCTTTTATACGAGTCAATTTTTGGCCATATTTGGCTCTAATCAACCTTGTAAGTCACCTTACACCATATTAGAGTGATTTTGCACTCTATAAGAGTCACTTGACACCTTATATTAGTACAATTAACATGTAAACATCATATACATCCAATTTGACATCCTTTTACCTCCACTTGGTACCACTTTTCTACGAGTCAAATTTGGGCCACATTTTGGCTCTAATTAACCTTGTAATTCACTTTATACCATATTAGAGTGATTTTGCACCCTATAAGAGTCACTTGCCACCACATATTAGTACAATTAACATGTAAACCTCTTATACATCCAATTTGACATCTTTTTACCACCTCTTGGTACCAGTTTTATACGAGTCAATTTTGGGCCACATTTTGGCTCTAATCAACTTTGTAATTCACTTTACACCTTATTAGAGTGATTTTTCACCCTATAATAGTTACTTGCCGCCATATATTTGTACAATTAACATGTAAACATCATATACATCCAATTTGACATCATTTACCTCCTTTTAGTACCACTTTTATACAAGTCAATTTTGGGCCTCATTTTAGCTCTAACCACCCTTGTAAGTCACTTTACACCATATTAGAGTGATTTTGCACCCTATAAGAGTCATTTGTCACCATATATTAGTACAATTAACATGTAAACATCATCTACATCCAATTTGACATCCTTTTACCTCCTCTTGGTACCACTTTTATGAGTCAATTTTGGGCCACATTTTGCTGTAATCAACCTTGTAAGTCACTTTACACCATATTAGAGTGATTTTGCACCCTATAAGAGTTAGTTGACACCATATATTAGTACAATTAACATGTAAACATCATATACGTCCAATTTGACATCCTTTTACCAACTCTTGTTACCACTTTTATTCGAGTCAATTTTGGGCCACATTTTGGCTCTAATCAACCTTGTAAGTCACTTTACACCATATTAGAGTGATTTTGCACCCTATAAAATTCACTTGCCACCATATATTAGTACTATTAACATGTAAACATCATAAACATCCAATTTGACATCCTTTTACCTCCTCTCGGTTCCACTTTATACGAGTCAATTTTGGGCCACATATTGGCTCTAATCAGCCTTGTAAGTAATTTTACACCATATTAGAGTGATTTTGCACCCTATAAGATCACTTGCCATCATATATTAGTACAATATACATGTAAAAATTATATTTTCAATTTGATTACCTTTTACCACCTCATGGTACCACTTTATACGAGTTAATTTTGGGCCACGTTTTGGCTCTAATCAACCTTGTTAGTCACTTTACACCATATTAGAGTGAGTTTACACCCTATAAGAGTCACTTTCAACCATATATTAGTACAATTAACATGTAAACATCATATACGTCCAATTTGACATCTTTTTACCAACTCTTGGTACCACTTTTATTTGAGTCAATTTTGGGCCACATTTTGGCTCTAATCAATCTTGTAAGTCACTTTACACCATATTAGAGTGATTTTGCACCCTATAAGAGTTAGTTGACACCATATATTAGTACAATTAACATGTAAACATCATATACGTCCAATTTGACATCCTTTTACCAACTCTTGTTACCACTTTTATTCGAGTCAATTTTGGGCCACATTTTGGCGCTAATCAACCTTGTAAGTCACTTTACACCATATTAGAGTGATTTTGCACCCTATAAAATTCACTTGCCACCATATATTAGTACTGTTAACATGTAAACATCATAAACATCCAATTTGACATCCTTTTACCTCCTCTCGGTTCCACTTTATACGAGTCAATTTTGGGCCACATATTGGCTCTAATCAGCCTTGTAAGTAAATTTACACCATATTAGAGTGATTTTGCACCCTATAAGATCACTTGCCATCATATATTAGTACAATATACATGTAAAAATTATATATTCAATTTAATTACCTTTTACCACCTGATGGTACCACTTTATACGAGTTAATTTTGGGCCACATTTTGGCTCTAATCAACCTTGTTAGTCACTTTACACCATATTAGAGTGATTTTACACCCTATAAGAGTCACTTTCAACCATATATTAGTACAATTAACATGTAAACATCGTATACGTCCAATTTGACATCTTTTTACCAACTCTTGGTACCACTTTTATTTGAGTCAATTTTGGGCCACATTTTGGCTCTAATCAATCTTGTAAGTCACTTTACACCATATTAGAGTGATTTTGCACCCTATAAAAGTCACTTGCTACCATATATTAGTACCATTAACATGTAAACATCATATACATCCAATTTAACATCCTTTTACCTCCTCTCGGTACCACTTTTATACGAGTCAAATTTGGGCCACATTTTGGCTCTAATCAACCTTGTAACTAAATTTACACCATATTAGAGTGATTTTGCACCCTATAAGAGTCACTTGTCACCATATATTAGTAAAATATATATGTAAACATTATATATCCAATTATATTACCTTTTACCACCTCTTGGTACCACTTTATACGAGTCAATTTTGGGCCACTTTTTGGCTCTAATCAACCTTCTTACTCACTTTACACCATATTACAGTGATTTTACACCCTATAAGAGCAACTTGCCACCATATATTAGTACAATTAATATTGTAAACATCATATACATCCAACTTGACATCCTTTTACAACCTCTTGGCACCACTTTACACAAGTCAATTTTGGGCCACATATTTTTTGCTCTAATCAACCATGTAAGTAAATTTATACTATGTTGGAGTGATTTTGCATCCTATAAGAGTCACTTGCCACCATATATTAGTAAAATTAACATGTAAACATCATATACGTCCAATTTGACATCCTTTTACCAACTCTTGGTACCCCTTTTATACGAGTCAATTTTTGGCCATATTTGGCTCTAATCAACCTTGTAAGTCACCTTACACCATATTAGAGTGATTTTGCACTCTATAAGAGTCACTTGACACCTTATATTAGTACAATTAACATGTAAACATCATATACATCCAATTTGACATCCTTTTACCTCCACTTGGTACCACTTTTCTACGAGTCAAATTTGGGCCACATTTAGGCTCTAATTAACCTTGTAATTCACTTTATACCATATTAGAGTGATTTTGCACCCTATAAGAGTCACTTGCCACCACATATTAGTACAATTAACATGTAAACCTCATATACATCCAATTTGACATCTTTTTACCACCTCTTGGTACCAGTTTTATACGAGTCAATTTTGGGCCACATTTTGGCTCTAATCAACTTTGTAATTCACTTTACACCTTATTAGAGTGATTTTTCACCCTATAATAGTTACTTGCCGCCATATATTTGTACAATTAACATGTAAACATCATATACATCCAATTTGACATCATTTACCTCCTTTTAGTACCACTTTTATACAAGTCAATTTTGGGCCTCATTTTAGCTCTAACCACCCTTGTAAGTCACTTTACACCATATTAGAGTGATTTTGCACCCTATAAGAGTCATTTGTCACCATATATTAGTACAATTAACATGTAAACATCATCTACATCCAATTTGACATCCTTTTACCTCCTCTTGGTACCACTTTTATGAGTCAATTTTGGGCCACATTTTGCTGTAATCAACCTTGTAAGTAACTTTACACAATATTAGAGTGATTTTGCACCCTATAAGAGTAATTTGCCACCATATATTGGTATAATTAACATGTAAACATCATATACATCCAATTTGACATCCTTTTACCTACACTTGGTACCACTTTTACACGAGTCAATTTTGTGCCACATTTTGGCTCTAATCAACCTTATAATTCACTTTACACCATATTAGAGTGATTTTGCACCCTATAAGAGTTACTTGACAGCTTATATTAGTACAATTAACATGTAAACATCATATACATCCAATTTCACATCCTTTTACCAACTCTTGTAACCACTTTTATTCGAGTCAATCTTGGGCCACATTTTGGCGCTAATCAACCTTGTAAGTCACTTTACACCATATTAGAGTGATTTTGCACCCTGTAAAAGTCACTTGCCACCATATATTAGTACTACTAACATGTAAACATCATAAACATCCAATTTGACATCCTTTCACCTCCTCTCGGTTCCACTTTATACGAGTCAATTTTGGGCCACATATTGGCTCTATTCAACCTTGTAAGTAAATTTACACCATATTAGAGTGACTTTGCACCCTATAAGATCACTTGCCATCATATATTAGTACAATATACATGTAAAAATTATATATTCAATTTGATTACCTTTTACCACCTCTTGGTACCACTTTATACGAGTTAATTTTGGGCCACATTTTGGCTCTAATCAACCTTGTTAGTCACTTTACACCATATTAGAGTGATTTTACAGCCTATAAGAGTCACTTTCAACCATATATTAGTACAATTAACATGTAAACATCGTATACGTCCAATTTGACATCTTTTTACCAACTCTTGGTACCACTTTTATTTGAGTCAATTTTGGGCCACATTTTGGCTCTAATCAATCTTGTAAGTCACTTTACACCATATTAGAGTGATTTTGCACCCTATAAGAGTTAGTTGACACCATATATTAGTACAATTAACATGTAAACATCATATACGTCCAATTTTACATCCTTTTACCAACTCTTGTTACCACTTTTATTCGAGTCAATTTTGGGCCACATTTTGGCGCTAATCAACCTTGTAAGTCACTTTACACCATATTAGAGTGATTTTGCACCCTATAAAATTCACTTGCCACCATATATTAGTACTATTAACATGTAAACATCATAAATATCCAATTTGACATCATTTTACCTCCTCTCGGTTCCACTTTATACGAGTCAATTTTTGGCCATATTTGGCTCTAATCAACCTTGTAAGTCACCTTACACCATATTAGAGTGATTTTGCACTCTATAAGAGTCACTTGACACCTTATATTAGTACAATTAACATGTAAACATCATATACATCCAATTTGACATCCTTTTACCTCCATTTGGTACCACTTTTCTACGAGTCAAATTTGGGCCACATTTTGGCTCTAATCAACCTTGTAATTCACTTTATACCATATTAGAATGATTTTGCACCCTATAAGAGTCACTTGACACCATATATTTGTACAAATAATATGTAAACATCATATACATCCAATTTGACATCCTTTTACCACATCTTGGTACCAGTTTTATACGAGTCAATTTTGGGCCACATTTTGGCTCTAATCAACTTTGTAATTCACTTTACACCATATTAGAGTGATTTTTCACCCTATAATAGTTACTTGCCGCCATATATTTGTACAATTAACATGTAAACATCGTATACATCCAATTTGACATCCTTTACCTCCTTTTAGTACCACTTTTATACAAGTCAATTTTGGGCCTCATTTTAGCTCTAACCACCCTTGTAAGTCACTTTACACCATATTAGAGTGATTTTGCACCCTATAAGAGTCATTTGTCACCATATATTAGTACAATTAACATGTAAACATCATCTACATCCAATTTGACATCCTTTTACCTCCTCTTGGTACCACTTTTATGAGTCAATTTTGGGCCACATTTTGCTGTAATCAACCTTGTAAGTAACTTTACACAATATTAGAGTGATTTTGCACCCTATAAGAGTAATTTGCCACCATATATTGGTATAATTAACATGTAAACATCATATACATCCAATTTGACATCCTTTTACCTACACTTGGTACCACTTTTACACGAGTCAATTTTGTGCCACATTTTGGCTCTAATCAACCTTGTAATTCACTTTACACCATATTAGAGTGATTTTGCACCCTATAAGAGTTACTTGACAGCTTATATTAGTACAATTAACATGTAAACATCATATACATCCAATTTCACATCCTTTTACCAACTCTTGTAACCACTTTTATTCGAGTCAATCTTGGGCCACATTTTGGCGCTAATCAACCTTGTAAGTCACTTTACACCATATTAGAGTGATTTTGCACCCTGTAAAAGTCACTTGCCACCATATATTAGTACTACTAACATGTAAACATCATAAACATCCAATTTGACATCCTTTCACCTCCTCTCGGTTCCACTTTATACGAGTCAATTTTGGGCCACATATTGGCTCTATTCAACCTTGTAAGTAAATTTACACCATATTAGAGTGATTTTGCACCCTATAAGATCACTTGCCATCATATATTAGTACAATATACATGTAAAAATTATATATTCAATTTGATTACCATTTACCACCTCTTGGTACCACTTTATACGAGTTAATTTTGGGCCACATTTTGGCTCTAATCAACCTTGTTAGTCACTTTACACCATATTAGAGTGATTTTACAGCCTATAAGAGTCACTTTCAACCATATATTAGTACAATTAACATGTAAACATCGTATACGTCCAATTTGACATCTTTTTACCAACTCTTGGTACCACTTTTATTTGAGTCAATTTTGGGCCACATTTTGGCTCTAATCAATCTTGTAAGTCACTTTACACCATATTAGAGTGATTTTGCACCCTATAAGAGTTAGTTGACACCATATATTAGTACAATTAACATGTAAACATCATATACGTCCAATTTGACATCCTTTTACCAACTCTTGTTACCACTTTTATTCGAGTCAATTTTGGGCCACATTTTGGCGCTAATCAACCTTGTAAGTCACTTTACACCATATTAGAGTGATTTTGCACCCTATAAAATTCACTTGCCACCATATATTAGTACTATTAACATGTAAACATCATAAATATCCAATTTGACATCCTTTTACCTCCTCTCGGTTCCACTTTATACGAGTCAATTTTGGGCCTTATATTGGCTCTAATCAGCCTTGTAAGTAAATTTACACCATATTAGAGTGATTTTGCACCCTATAAGATCACTTGCCATCATATATTAGTACAATATACATGTAAAAATTATATTTTCAATTTGATTACCTTTTACCACCTCATGGTACCACTTTATACGAGTTAATTTTGGGCCACATTTTGGTTCTAATCAACCTTGTTAGTCACTTTACACCATATTAGAGTGATTTTACACCCTATAAGAGTCACTTTCAACCATATATTAGTACAATTAACATGTAAACATCGTATACGTCCAATTTGACATCTTTTTACCAACTCTTGGTACCACTTTTATTTGAGTCAATTTTGGGCCACATTTTGGCTCTAATCAATCTTGTAAGTCACTTTACACCATATTAGAGTGATTTTGCACCCTATAAAAGTCACTTGCTACCATATATTAGTACCATTAACATGTAAACATCATATACATCCAATTTGACATCCTTTTACCTCCTCTCGGTACCACTTTTATACGAGTCAAATTTGGGCCACATTTTGGCTCTAATCAACCTTGTAACTAAATTTACACCATATTAGAGTGATTTTGCACCCTATAAGAGTCACTTGTCACCATATATTAGTAAAATATATATGTAAACATTATATATCCAATTATATTGCCTTTTACCACCTCTTGGTACCACTTTATACGAGTCAATTTTGGGCCACTTTTTGGCTCTAATCAACCTTCTTACTCACTTTACACCATATTAGAGTGATTTTACACCCTATAAGAGTCACTTGCCACCATATATTAGTACAATTAATATGTAAACATCATATACATCCAACTTGACATCCTTTTACAACCTCTTGGCACCACTTTACACAAGTCAATTTTGGGCCACATATTTTTTGCTCTAATCAACCATGTAAGTAAATTTATACTATGTTGGAGTGATTTTGCTTCCTATAAGAGTCACTTGCCACCATATATTAGTGAAATTAACATGTAAACATCATATACGTCCAATTTGACATCCTTTTACCAACTTTTGGTACCCCTTTTATACGAGTTAATTTTTGGCCATATTTGGCTCTAATCAACCTTGTAAGTCACCTTACACCATATTAGAGTGATTTTGCACTCTATAAGAGTCACTTGACACCTTATATTAGTACAATTAACATGTAAACATCATATACATCCAATTTGACATCCTTTTACCTCCATTTGTTACCACTTTTCTACGAGTCAAATTTGGGCCACATTTTGGCTCTAATCAACCTTGTAATTCACTTTATACCATATTAGAATGATTTTGCACCCTATAAGAGTCACTTGACACCATATATTTGTACAAATAATATGTAAACATCATATACATCCAATTTGACATCCTTTTACCACATCTTGGTACCAGTTTTATACGAGTCAATTTTGGGCCACATTTTGGCTCTAATCAACTTTGTAATTCACTTTACACCATATTAGAGTGATTTTTCACCCTATAATAGTTACTTGCCGCCATATATTTGTACAATTAACATGTAAACATCATATACATCCAATTTGACATCCTTTACCTCCTTTTAGTACCACTTTTATACAAGTCAATTTTGGGCCTCATTTTAGCTCTAACCACCCTTGTAAGTCACTTTACACCATATTAGAGTGATTTTGCACCCTATAAGAGTCATTTGTCACCATATATTAGTACAATTAACATGTAAACATCATCTACATCCAATTTGACATCCTTTTACCTCCTCTTGGTACCACTTTTATGAGTCAATTTTGGGCCACATTTTGCTGTAATCAACCTTGTAAGTAACTTTACACAATATTAGAGTGATTTTGCACCCTATAAGAGTAATTTGCCACCATATATTGGTATAATTAACATTTAAACATCATATACATCCAATTTGACATCCTTTTACCTACACTTGGTACCACTTTTACACGAGTCAATTTTGTGCCACATTTTGGCTCTAATCAACCTTGTAATTCACTTTACACCATATTAGAGTGATTTTGCACCCTATAAGAGTTACTTGACAGCTTATATTAGTACAATTAACATGTAAACATCATATACGTCCAATTTCACATCCTTTTACCAACTCTTGTAACCACTTTTATTCGAGTCAATCTTGGGCCACATTTTGGCGCTAATCAACCTTGTAAGTCACTTTACACCATATTAGAGTGATTTTGCACCCTGTAAAAGTCACTTGCCACCATATATTAGTACTACTAACATGTAAACATCATAAACATCCAATTTGACATCCTTTCACCTCCTCTCGGTTCCACTTTATACGAGTCAATTTTGGGCCACATATTGGCTCTATTCAACCTTGTAAGTAAATTTACACCATATTAGAGTGATTTTGCACCCTATAAGATCACTTGCCATCATATATTAGTACAATATACATGTAAAAATTATATATTCAATTTGATTACCTTTTACCACCTCTTGGTACCACTTTATACGAGTTAATTTTGGGCCACATTTTGGCTCTAATCAACCTTGTTAGTCACTTTACACCATATTAGAGTGATTTTACAGCCTATAAGAGTCACTTTCAACCATATATTAGTACAATTAACATGTAAACATCGTATACGTCCAATTTGACATCTTTTTACCAACTCTTGGTACCACTTTTATTTGAGTCAATTTTGGGCCACATTTTGGCTCTAATCAATCTTGTAAGTCACTTTACACCATATTAGAGTGATTTTGCACCCTATAAGAGTTAGTTGACACCATATATTAGTACAATTAACATGTAAACATCATATACGTCCAATTTGACATCCTTTTACCAACTCTTGTTACCACTTTTATTCGAGTCAATTTTGGGCCACATTTTGGCGCTAATCAACCTTGTAAGTCACTTTACACCATATTAGAGTGATTTTGCACCCTATAAAATTCACTTGCCACCATATATTAGTACTATTAACATGTAAACATCATAAATATCCAATTTGACATCCTTTTACCTCCTCTCGGTTCCACTTTATACGAGTCAATTTTGGGCCTTATATTGGCTCTAATCAGCCTTGTAAGTAAATTTACACCATATTAGAGTGATTTTGCACCCTATAAGATCACTTGCCATCATATATTAGTACAATATACATGTAAAAATTATATTTTCAATTTGATTACCTTTTACCACCTCATGGTACCACTTTATACGAGTTAATTTTGGGCCACATTTTGGCTCTAATCAACCTTGTTAGTCACTTTACACCATATTAGAGTGATTTTACACCCTATAAGAGTCACTTTCAACCATATATTAGTACAATTAACATGTAAACATCGTATACGTCCAATTTGACATCTTTTTACCAACTCTTGGTACCACTTTTATTTGAGTCAATTTTGGGCCACATTTTGGCTCTAATCAATCTTGTAAGTCACTTTACACCATATTAGAGTGATTTTGCACCCTATAAAAGTCACTTGCTACCATATATTAGTACCATTAACATGTAAACATGATATACATCCAATTTGACATCCTTTTACCTCCTCTCGGTACCACTTTTATACGAGTCAAATTTGGGCCACATTTTGGCTCTAATCAACCTTGTAACTAAATTTACACCATATTAGAGTGATTTTGCACCCTATAAGAGTCACTTGTCACCATATATTAGTAAAATATATATGTAAACATTATATATCCAATTATATTGCCTTTTACCACCTCTTGGTACCACTTTATACGAGTCAATTTTGGGCCACTTTTTGGCTCTAATCAACCTTCTTACTCACTTTACACCATATTAGAGTGATTTTACACCCTATAAGAGTCACTTGCCACCATATATTAGTACAATTAATATGTAAACATCATATACATCCAACTTGACAACCTTTTACAACCTCTTGGCACCACTTTACACAAGTCAATTTTGGGCCACATATTTTTTGCTCTAATCAACCATGTAAGTAAATTTATACTATGTTGGAGTGATTTTGCTTCCTATAAAAGTCACTTGCCACCATATATTAGTGAAATTAACATGTAAACATCATATACGTCCAATTTGACATCCTTTTACCAACTTTTGGTACCCCTTTTATACGAGTCAATTTTTGGCCATATTTGGCTCTAATCAACCTTGTAAGTCACCTTACACCATATTAGAGTGATTTTGCACTCTATAAGAGTCACTTGACACCTTATATTAGTACAATTAACATGTAAACATCATATACATCCAATTTGACATCCTTTTACCTCCATTTATTACCACTTTTCTACGAGTCAAATTTGGGCCACATTTTGGCTCTAATCAACCTTGTAATTCACTTTATACCATATTAGAATGATTTTGCACCCTATAAGAGTCACTTGACACCATATATTTGTACAAATAATATGTAAACATCATATACATCCAATTTGACATCCTTTTACCACATCTTGGTACCAGTTTTATACGAGTCAATTTTGGGCCACATTTTGGCTCTAATCAACTTTGTAATTCACTTTACACCATATTAGAGTGATTTTTCACCCTATAATAGTTACTTGCCGCCATATATTTGTACAATTAACATGTAAACATCGTATACATCCAATTTGACATCCTTTACCTCCTTTTAGTACCACTTTTATACAAGTCAATTTTGGGCCTCATTTTAGCTCTAACCACCCTTGTAAGTCACTTTACACCATATTAGAGTGATTTTGCACCCTATAAGAGTCATTTGTCACCATATATTAGTACAATTAACATGTAAACATCATCTACATCCAATTTGACATCCTTTTACCTCCTCTTGGTACCACTTTTATGAGTCAATTTTGGGCCACATTTTTCTCTAATCAACCTTGTAAGTAACTTTACACAATATTAGAGTGATTTTGCACCCTATAAGAGTAATTTGCCACCATATATTGGTATAATTAACATTTAAACATCATATACATCCAATTTGACATCCTTTTACCTACACTTGGTACCACTTTTACACGAGTCAATTTTGTGCCACATTTTGGCTCTAATCAACCTTGTAATTCACTTTACACCATATTAGCGTGATTTTGCACCCTATAAGAGTTACTTGACAGCTTATATTAGTACAATTAACATGTAAACATCATATACGTCCAATTTCACATCCTTTTACCAACTCTTGTAACCACTTTTATTCGAGTCAATCTTGGGCCACATTTTGGCGCTAATCAACCTTGTAAGTCACTTTACACCATATTAGAGTGATTTTGCACCCTGTAAAAGTCACTTGCCACCATATATTAGTACTACTAACATGTAAACATCATAAACATCCAATTTGACATCCTTTCACCTCCTCTCGGTTCCACTTTATACGAGTCAATTTTGGGCCACATATTTTCTCTATTCAACCTTGTAAGTAAATTTACACCATATTAGAGTGATTTTGCACCCTATAAGATCACTTGCCATCATATATTAGTACAATATACATGTAAAAATTATATATTCAATTTGATTACCTTTTACCACCTCTTGGTACCACTTTATACGAGTTAATTTTGGGCCACATTTTGGCTCTAATCAACCTTGTTAGTCACTTTACACCATATTAGAGTGATTTTACAGCCTATAAGAGTCACTTTCAACCATATATTAGTACAATTAACATGTAAACATCGTATACGTCCAATTTGACATCTTTTTACCAACTCTTGGTACCACTTTTATTTGAGTCAATTTTGGGCCACATTTTGGCTCTAATCAATCTTGTAAGTCACTTTACACCATATTAGAGTGATTTTGCACCCTATAAGAGTTAGTTGACACCATATATTAGTACAATTAACATGTAAACATCATATACGTCCAATTTGACATCCTTTTACCAACTCTTGTTACCACTTTTATTCGAGTCAATTTTGGGCCACATTTTGGCGCTAATCAACCTTGTAAGTCACTTTACACCATATTAGAGTGATTTTGCACCCTATAAAATTCACTTGCCACCATATATTAGTACTATTAACATGTAAACATCATAAATATCCAATTTGACATCCTTTTACCTCCTCTCGGTTCCACTTTATACGAGTCAATTTTGGGCCTTATATTGGCTCTAATCAGCCTTGTAAGTAAATTTACACCATATTAGAGTGATTTTGCACCCTATAAGATCACTTGCCATCATATATTAGTACAATATACATGTAAAAATTATATTTTCAATTTGATTACCTTTTACCACCTCATGGTACCACTTTATACGAGTTAATTTTGGGCCACATTTTGGCTCTAATCAACCTTGTTAGTCACTTTACACCATATTAGAGTGATTTTACACCCTATAAGAGTCACTTTCAACCATATATTAGTACAATTAACATGTAAACATCGTATACGTCCAATTTGACATCTTTTTACCAACTCTTGGTACCACTTTTATTTGAGTCAATTTTGGGCCACATTTTGGCTCTAATCAATCTTGTAAGTCACTTTACACCATATTAGAGTGATTTTGCACCCTATAAAAGTCACTTGCTACCATATATTAGTACCATTAACATGTAAACATGATATACATCCAATTTGACATCCTTTTACCTCCTCTCGGTACCACTTTTATACGAGTCAAATTTGGGCCACATTTTGGCTCTAATCAACCTTGTAACTAAATTTACACCATATTAGAGTGATTTTGCACCCTATAAGAGTCACTTGTCACCATATATTAGTAAAATATATATGTAAACATTATATATCCAATTATATTGCCTTTTACCACCTCTTGGTACCACTTTATACGAGTCAATTTTGGGCCACTTTTTGGCTCTAATCAACCTTCTTACTCACTTTACACCATATTAGAGTGATTTTACACCCTATAAGAGTCACTTGCCACCATATATTAGTACAATTAATATGTAAACATCATATACATCCAACTTGACAACCTTTTACAACCTCTTGGCACCACTTTACACAAGTCAATTTTGGGCCACATATTTTTTGCTCTAATCAACCATGTAAGTAAATTTATACTATGTTGGAGTGATTTTGCTTCCTATAAAAGTCACTTGCCACCATATATTAGTGAAATTAACATGTAAACATCATATACGTCCAATTTGACATCCTTTTACCAACTTTTGGTACCCCTTTTATACGAGTCAATTTTTGGCCATATTTGGCTCTAATCAACCTTGTAAGTCACCTTACACCATATTAGAGTGATTTTGCACTCTATAAGAGTCACTTGACACCTTATATTAGTACAATTAACATGTAAACATCATATACATCCAATTTGACATCCTTTTACCTCCATTTATTACCACTTTTCTACGAGTCAAATTTGGGCCACATTTTGGCTCTAATCAACCTTGTAATTCACTTTATACCATATTAGAATGATTTTGCACCCTATAAGAGTCACTTGACACCATATATTTGTACAAATAATATGTAAACATCATATACATCCAATTTGACATCCTTTTACCACATCTTGGTACCAGTTTTATACGAGTCAATTTTGGGCCACATTTTGGCTCTAATCAACTTTGTAATTCACTTTACACCATATTAGAGTGATTTTTCACCCTATAATAGTTACTTGCCGCCATATATTTGTACAATTAACATGTAAACATCGTATACATCCAATTTGACATCCTTTACCTCCTTTTAGTACCACTTTTATACAAGTCAATTTTGGGCCTCATTTTAGCTCTAACCACCCTTGTAAGTCACTTTACACCATATTAGAGTGATTTTGCACCCTATAAGAGTCATTTGTCACCATATATTAGTACAATTAACATGTAAACATCATCTACATCCAATTTGACATCCTTTTACCTCCTCTTGGTACCACTTTTATGAGTCAATTTTGGGCCACATTTTGCTCTAATCAACCTTGTAAGTAACTTTACACAATATTAGAGTGATTTTGCACCCTATAAGAGTAATTTGCCACCATATATTGGTATAATTAACATTTAAACATCATATACATCCAATTTGACATCCTTTTACCTACACTTGGTACCACTTTTACACGAGTCAATTTTGTGCCACATTTTGGCTCTAATCAACCTTGTAATTCACTTTACACCATATTAGAGTGATTTTGCACCCTATAAGAGTTACTTGACAGCTTATATTAGTACAATTAACATGTAAACATCATATACGTCCAATTTCACATCCTTTTACCAACTCTTGTAACCACTTTTATTCGAGTCAATCTTGGGCCACATTTTGGCGCTAATCAACCTTGTAAGTCACTTTACACCATATTAGAGTGATTTTGCACCCTGTAAAAGTCACTTGCCACCATATATTAGTACTACTAACATGTAAACATCATAAACATCCAATTTGACATCCTTTCACCTCCTCTCGGTTCCACTTTATACGAGTCAATTTTGGGCCACATATTTTCTCTATTCAACCTTGTAAGTAAATTTACACCATATTAGAGTGATTTTGCACCCTATAAGATCACTTGCCATCATATATTAGTACAATATACATGTAAAAATTATATATTCAATTTGATTACCTTTTACCACCTCTTGGTACCACTTTATACGAGTTAATTTTGGGCCACATTTTGGCTCTAATCAACTTTGTTAGTCACTTTACACCATATTAGAGTGATTTTACAGCCTATAAGAGTCACTTTCAACCATATATTAGTACAATTAACATGTAAACATCGTATACGTCCAATTTGACATCTTTTTACCAACTCTTGGTACCACTTTTATTTGAGTCAATTTTGGGCCATATTTTGGCTCTAATCAATCTTGTAAGTCACTTTACACCATATTAGAGTGATTTTGCACCCTATAAGAGTTAGTTGACACCATATATTAGTACAATTAACATGTAAACATCGTATACGTCCAATTTGACATCCTTTTACCAACTCTTGTTACCACTTTTATTCGAGTCAATTTTGGGCCACATTTTGGCGCTAATCAACCTTGTAAGTCACTTTACACCATATTAGAGTGATTTTGCACCCTATAAAATTCACTTGCCACCTTATATTAGTACTATTAACATGTAAACATCATAAATATCCAATTTGACATCATTTTACCTCCTCTTGGTTCCACTTTATACGAGTCAATTTTTGGCCATATTTGGCTCTAATCAACCTTGTAAGTCACCTTACACCATATTAGAGTGATTTTGCACTCTATAAGAGTCACTTGACACCTTATATTAGTACAATTAACATGTAAACATCATATACATCCAATTTGACATCCTTTTACCTCCATTTGGTACCACTTTTCTACGAGTCAAATTTGGGCCACATTTTGGCTCTAATCAACCTTGTAATTCACTTTATACCATATTAGAATGATTTTGCACCCTATAAGAGTCACTTGACACCATATATTTGTACAAATAATATGTAAACATCATATACATCCAATTTGACATCCTTTTACCACATCTTGGTACCAGTTTTATACGAGTCAATTTTGGGCCACATTTTGGCTCTAATCAACTTTGTAATTCACTTTACACCATATTAGAGTGATTTTTCACCCTATAATAGTTACTTGCCGCCATATATTTGTACAATTAACATGTAAACATCGTATACATCCAATTTGACATCCTTTACCTCCTTTTAGTACCACTTTTATACAAGTCAATTTTGGGCCTCATTTTAGCTCTAACCACCCTTGTAAGTCACTTTACACCATATTAGAGTGATTTTGCACCCTATAAGAGTCATTTGTCACCATATATTAGTACAATTAACATGTAAACATCATCTACATCCAATTTGACATCCTTTTACCTCCTCTTGGTACCACTTTTATGAGTCAATTTTGGGCCACATTTTGCTCTAATCAACCTTGTAAGTAACTTTACACAATATTAGAGTGATTTTGCACCCTATAAGAGTAATTTGCCACCATATATTGGTATAATTAACATTTAAACATCATATACATCCAATTTGACATCCTTTTACCTACACTTGGTACCACTTTTACACGAGTCAATTTTGTGCCACATTTTGGCTCTAATCAACCTTGTAATTCACTTTACACCATATTAGAGTGATTTTGCACCCTATAAGAGTTACTTGACAGCTTATATTAGTACAATTAACATGTAAACATCATATACGTCCAATTTCACATCCTTTTACCAACTCTTGTAACCACTTTTATTCGAGTCAATCTTGGGCCACATTTTGGCGCTAATCAACCTTGTAAGTCACTTTACACCATATTAGAGTGATTTTGCACCCTGTAAAAGTCACTTGCCACCATATATTAGTACTACTAACATGTAAACATCATAAACATCCAATTTGACATCCTTTCACCTCCTCTCGGTTCCACTTTATACGAGTCAATTTTGGGCCACATATTTTCTCTATTCAACCTTGTAAGTAAATTTACACCATATTAGAGTGATTTTGCACCCTATAAGATCACTTGCCATCATATATTAGTACAATATACATGTAAAAATTATATATTCAATTTGATTACCTTTTACCACCTCTTGGTACCACTTTATACGAGTTAATTTTGGGCCACATTTTGGCTCTAATCAACCTTGTTAGTCACTTTACACCATATTAGAGTGATTTTACAGCCTATAAGAGTCACTTTCAACCATATATTAGTACAATTAACATGTAAACATCGTATACGTCCAATTTGACATCTTTTTACCAACTCTTGGTACCACTTTTATTTGAGTCAATTTTGGGCCACATTTTGGCTCTAATCAATCTTGTAAGTCACTTTACACCATATTAGAGTGATTTTGCACCCTATAAGAGTCAGTTGACACCATATATTAGTACAATTAACATGTAAACATCATATACGTCCAATTTGACATCCTTTTACCAACTCTTGTTACTACTTTTATTCGAGTCAATTTTGGGCCACATTTTGGTGCTAATCAACCTTGTAAGTCACTTTACACCATATTAGAGTGATTTTGCAACCTATAAAAGTCACTTGCCACCATATATTAGTACTATTAACATGTAAACATCATAAACATCCAATTTGACATCCTTTTACCTCACTCGGTTCCACTTTATATGAGTCAATTTTGGGCCACATATTGGCTCTAATCAACCTTGTAAGTAAATTTACACCATATTAGAGTGATTTCGCACCCTGTAAGATCATTTGCCATCATATATTAGTACAATATACATGTAAAAATTATATATTCAATTTGATTACCTTTTACCACCTCTTGGTACCACTTTATACGAGTTAATTTTGGGCCATATTTTGGCTCTAATCAACCTTGTTAGTCACTTTACACCATATTAGAGTGATTTTACACCCTATAAGAGTCACTTTCAACCATATATTAGTACAATTAACATGTAAACATCGTATACGTCCAATTTGACATCTTTTTACCAACTCTTGGTACCACTTTTATTTGAGTCAATTTTGGGCCACATTTTGGCTCTAATCAATCTTGTAAGTCACTTTACACCATATTAGAGTGATTTTGCACCCTATAAAAGTCACTTGCTACCATATATTAGTACCATTAACATGTAAACATCATATACATCCAATTTGACATCCTTTTACCTCCTCTCGGTACCACTTTTATACGAGTCAAATTTGGGCCACATTTTGGCTCTAATCAACCTTGTAACTAAATTTACAACATATTAGAGTGATTTTGCACCCTATAAGAGTCACTTGTCACCATATATTAGTAAAATATATATGTAAACATTATATATCCAATTATATTACCTTTTACCACCTCTTGGTACCACTTTATACGAGTCAATTTTGGGCCACTTTTTTGCTCTAATCAACCTTCTTACTCACTTTACACCATATTAGAGTGATTTTACACCCTATAAGAGTCACTTGCCATCATATATTAGTACAATTAACATGTAAACATCGTATACGTCCAATTTGACATCCTTTTACCAACTCTTGGACCCACTTTTATTCGAGTTAATTTTGGGCCACATTTTGGCTCTAATCAACCTTGTAAGTCACTTTACACAATATTAGAGTGATTTTGCACCCTATAAAAGTCGATTGCCACCATATATTAGTACAATTAACATGTAAACATCATATACATCCAATTTGACATCCTTTTACCTCCTTTTGGTACTAGTTTTATGAGTCAATTTTTGGCCACATTTTGGTTCTAATCAACCTTGTAAGTAACTGTACACCATATTAAAGTGATTTTGCACCCTATAAGAGTCACTTGCCACCATATATTAGTACAATTAACATGTAAACATCATATACATCCAATTTGACATCCTTTTACCACGTCTTGGTACCACTTTTAAACGAGTCAATTTTGGGCCACATTTTGGTCCTAATCAACCTTGTAAGTCACTTTACACCATATTAGAGTGATTTCGCACCCTATAAAAGTCACTTGCCACCATATATTAGTACAATTAACATGTAAACATCTTATACGTCTAATTTGACATCCTTTTACCAACTCTTGTTACCACTTTTATTCGAGTAAATTTTGGGCCACATTTTGGCCCTAATCAACCTTGTAAGTCACTTTACACCATATTAGAGTGATTTCGCACCCTATAAAAGTCACTTTCCACCATATATTAGTACTATTAACATGTCAATATCATATACATCCAATTTGACATCCTTTTACCTCCTTTCGGTACCACTTTTAAATGAGTCAATTTTGGGCCATATTTTGGCTCTAATCAACCTTGTAACTAAATTTACACCATATTAAAGTGATTTTGCACCCTATAAGAGTCACTTGTCACCATATATTAGTAAAATTAACATGTAAATATCATATATCCAATTTGATTACCTTTTACCACCTCTTGGTACCACTTTATACGAGTCAATTTTGGGCCACATTTTGGCTCTAATCAACCTTCTTACACACTTTACACCATATTAGAGTGATTTTACACCCTATAAGAGTCACTTGCCACCATATATTAGGACAATTAACATGTGAACATCGTATACGTCCAATTTGACATCCTTTTACCAACTCTTGTTACCACTTTTATTCGAGTCAATTTTGGGCCACATTTTGGCTCTAATCAACCTTGTAAGTCACTTTACACCATATTAGAGTGATTTTGCACCCTATAAAAGTCACTTGCTACCATATATTAGTACTATTAACATGTAAATATCAAAAACATTCAATTTGACATCCTTTTACCTCCTCTCGGTTCCACTTTATACGAGTAAATTTTGGGCCACATATTGGCTCTAATCAACCTTGTAAGTAAATTTACACCATATTAGAGTGATTTTGCACCCTATAAGATCACTTGCCATCATATATTAGTACAATATACATGTAAAAATTATATATTCAATTTGATTACCTTTTACCACCTCATGGTACCACTTTATACGAGTTAATTTTCGGCCACATTGTGGCTCTAATCAACCTTGTTAGTCACTTTACACCATATTAGAGTGATTTTACACCCTATAAGAGTCACTTGCAACCATATATTAGTACAATTAACATGTAAACATCGTATACATCCAATTTGACATCCTTTTACCAACTCTTGTTACCACTTTTATTCGAGTCAATTTTGGGCCACATTTTGGCTCTAATCAACCTTGTAAGTCACTTTACACAATATTAGAGTGATTTTGCACCCTATAAAAGTCGATTGCCACCATATATTAGTACAATTAACATGTAAACATCATATACATCCAATTTGATATCCTTTTACCTCCTCTTGGTACTAGTTTTATGAGTCAATTTTTCGCCACATTTTGGTTCTAATCAACCTTGTAAGTAACTGTACACCATATTAAAGTGATTTTGCACCCTATAAGAGTCACTTGCCACCATATATTAGTACAATTAACATGTAAACATCATATACATCCAATTGGACATCCTTTTACCACGTCTTGGTACCACTTTTATACGAGTCAATTTTGGGCTACATTTTGGCCCTAATCAACCTTGTAAGTCACTTTACACCATATTAGAGTGATATTGCACCATCTAAGAGTCACTTGCCACCATATATTAGTACAATTAACATGTAAACATTATATACATTCAATTTGACATCCTTTTACCTCCTCTTGGTACCACTTTTACGAGTCAATTTTGGGCCACATTTTGCTCTAATCAACCTTTTTGGTAACTTTACACCATATTAGAGTCATTTTGCACCCTATAAGAGTCACTTTCCATCATATATTAGTAAAATTAACATGTAAACATCATATACATCCAATTTGACGTCCTTTTACCACCTCATGGTACCACTTTACACGAGTCAATTTTGGGCCACATATTTTTGGGTCTAATCAACCTTGTAAGTAAATTTACACTATATTAGAGTGATTTTGCATCCTATAAGAGTCACTTGCCGCCATATATTAGTACAATTAACATGTAAACATCTTATACGTCCAATTTGACATCCTTTTACCAAATCTTGTTACAACTTTTATTCGAGTCAATTTTGGGCCAAATTTTGGCTTTAATCAACCTTGTAAGTCACTTTACACCATATTAGAGTGATTTTGCACCCTATAAAAGTCACTTGCCACCATATATTAGTACTATTAACATGTCAACATCATATACATCCAATTTGACATCCTTTTACCTCCTTTCGGTACCACTTTTATACGAGTCAATTTTGGGCCATATTTTGGCTCTAATCAACCTTGTAACTAAATTTACACCATATTAGAGTGATTTTGCTCCCTATAAGAGTCACTTGTCATCATATATTAGTACAATTAACATGTAAACATCATATATCCAATTTGATTACCTTTTACCACCTCTTGGTACTACTTTATACGAGTCAATTTTGGGCCATATTTTGGCTCTAATCAACCTTCTTACTCACTTTACACCATATTCGAGTGATTTAACACCCTATAAGAGTCACTTGCCACCATATATTAGTACAATTAACATGTGAACATCGTATACATCCAATTTGACATTCTTTTACTAACTCTTGGTACTACTTTTATTCGAGTCAATTTTGGGCCACATTTTGGCTCTAATCAACCTTGTAAGTCACTTTACACCATATTAGAGTGATTTTGCACCCTATAAAAGTCACTTGCCACCATATACTAGTACTATTAACGTGTAAACATCATATACATCCAATTTGACATCCTTTTACCTACACTTGGTACCACTTTTACACGAGTCAATTTTGGGCCACATTTTGGCTCCAATCAACCATGTAATTCACTTTACACCATATTAGAGTGATTTTGCACCCTATAAGAGTCACTTGCTACCATATATTAGTAAAATTAACATGTAAACATCATATACATCCAATTTGACATCATTTTACCTCATCTTGCTACCACTTTTATACGAGGCAATTTTGGGCCACATTTGGCTCTAATCAACCTTGTAAGTAACTTTACACCATATTAGCGTGATTTTGCACCCTATAAGAGTCATTTTCCGACATATATTAGTACAATTAACATATAAACATCATATACATCCAATTTGACATCCTTTACCTCCTCTTGGTACCACTTTTCTACGAGTCAATTTTGGGCTACATTTTTGCTCTAATCAACCTTTGTAAGACACTTTACACCATATTAGAGTGATTTTGCACCCTATAAGAGTCATTTGCCACCATATATTAGTACAATCAACAGGTAAACATTATATACATCCAATTTGACATCCTTTTACCTCCTCTTGGTACCACCTTTACGCGTCAATTTTAGGCCACATTTTGCTCTAATCAAACTTTTTAGTAACTTTACACCATATTAGAGTGATTTTGCACCCTATAAGAGTCACTTTCCATCATATATTAGTACAATTAACATGTAAACATCATATACATCCAATTTGACATCCTTTTACCACCTCTTGGTACCACTTTACACGAGTCAATTTTGGGCCACATATTTTTGGCTCTAATCAACCTTGTAAGTAAATTTACACTGGTTAGAGTGATTTTGCATCCTATAAGAGTCACTTGCCACCATATATTAGTACAATTATCAGGTAAACATCATATACGTCCAATTTGACATCCTTTTACCAACTCTTGTTACCACTTTTACTCGAGTCAATTTTGGGCCACATTTTGGCTCTAATCAACCTTGTAAGTCACTTTACACCATATTAGAGTGATTTTGCACCCTATAAAAGTCACTTGCCACCATGTATTAGTACTATTAACATGTAAACATCATATACATCCAATTTGACATCCTTTTACCTCCTCTCGATACCACTTTTATACGAGTCAATTTTGGGCCACATTTTGGCTCTAATCAACCTTGTAACTAAATTTACACCATATTAGAGTGATTTTGCACCCTATAAGAGTCACTTGTCACCATATATTAGTAAAATATACATGTAAACATTATATATCCAATTAGATTACCTTTTACTACCTCTTAGTACCACTTTATACGAGTCAATTTTGGACCACATTTTGGCTCTAATCAACCTTCTTACTCACTTTACACCATATTAGAGTGATTTTACACCCTATAAGAGTCACTTGCCACGATATATTAGTACAATTAACATGTAAACATCGTATACGTCCTATTTGACATCCTTTTACCAACTCTTGGTACTACTTTTATTCGAGTCAATTTTGGGCCACATTTTGGGTCTAATCAACCTTGTAAGTCACTTTACACCATATTAGAGTGATTTTGCACCCTATAAAAGTATATTGGCACCATATATTAGTACAATTACCATGTAAACATCATATACATCCAATTTGACATCCTTTTACCTCCTTTTGGTACCAGTTTCATGAGTCAATTTTGGGCCACATTTTGGCTCTAATCAACCTTGTAAGTAATTGTACACCATATTAAAGTGATTTTGCACCCTATAAGAGTCACTTTCCACCATATAACATGTAAGCATCATATACATCTAATTTGACATCCTTTTACCACCTCTTGGTACCACTTTTATACGAGTCAATTTTGGGCCACATTTGGCTCTAGTCAACCTTGTAAGTAACTTTACACCATATTAGAGGGATTTTGCACCCTATAAGAGTCATTTGTCGACATATATTAGTACAATTAACATATAAACATCATATACATCCAATTTGACACCTTTACCTCCTCTTGGTACCACTTTTATATGAGTCAATTTTGGGCCACATTTTTGCTTTAATCAACCTTGTAAGTCACTTTACACCATATTAGAGTGATATTGCACCCAATAAGGTACTGTGGAACTACATTTTGTTCCAAGTGAAAAACAGCTTGCAGATATATTTACCAAGCCACTGGATGAATCCACCTTTTCAATTTTGGTAAGTGAGTTGGGTATGCTTAATTACTCTTGAATCTTTACAGATAATTTGCAAGTTATAATGCAGCCAGAAATTTAATTAATTTTTTAGTCTCGGATGAAATTTTGGCTAAGCCAAAATTTACATCTCGACGGATGATCATTATCCATCGAGTTTGATCATCCGTCGGTATACAATTTGTTAATAAAATTAATTATTTTTCTGGAATATTTTATGTCTCGACGGATAACTGATTTATCCTCATCCGTCGAATTGTCTTTCTCTTAGCCGTTGATTCTCTGAACATTATCCATCGAGTATACTAACAGTTTGTAAGCATAACACGACGGATAATTGATGGAATTTTTACATTTTTTTTATACGGCTATTTTGAGCAATTCTTATTGGTTACTTTATTTTTCTTTATTATTTTTTACAGTTATTTTTGAGATAGTATAAAAGCATAATTCATTTTCATTACTTTTCTTTTATCATTCTCAAATCATCTGCTCTAACTTCTTTCTTTCTCAAAAGCACTTACTCTCTCTCTCTCTGCAAGTTTTTTTCTCTCTAACAATGGCACCAGTCGTCAAGATCATGTCTCAAACTGGATTTATCTATGAGAAAAACAACTTCACGGTATTAGTGAACAATAGGATTCAGCAGTCTGGGGACTACCACAAAATGATGGATTTTGTGAAGAACTGCAAACTCAACTATGCCATGCTGGAATGACCCACCATTTACTGTGAGGTTGTTGAAGAAATGTGGATGACTGCAACATACAACTCAACTGATAAGACTGTCACTTTCACTATTAAAGGTAATGAATTCTTTATTAATAGTAATATTGTTAAAGCATGTTTCAAAATTCCTGATAATACTGTAACTTCTCCACACACAGACACTGATATTGTTAATATTCTTAATTCCATGGGCTATGCACTATCTACTTCTAAATTAAGTGAAATTAAGAGGTTGGGTCTTAGGAAGGAGTGGAGTTATCTGTGTGATGTAGTTACTAAGGTATTTTCTGGTAAAATTAGCAATTTTGATTCAGTTAATATCTCTGTGCTCAACATGCTTTACATGCTAGTAACTGATAAATTTTTCAACTTTAGTGATCTTGTCATATTTGAGTTGGGGTTTAAGTTAGGGGAGCTAAATAAAAGCGGCTTAAATGTTTACTATGCTAGATTTATAATGATGCTTGCTAACCACCTCTCTGAGGATATTGTGCTTGAGAACCCAACCAACAAATTAGATTGTTGGGTTCAAGAAAGGAGAATCATTGCAGATTTGAACAGGGCAAACCATCACAAAGAGGTGCCACTCTTCTACTTTCCAGTTATGGAGGGACCTCAGGTAAGTGAGGTAATTTCAACTGTCTCTACTCTTCTAACCTCACAAACTTCTTTGCATTCAAGTGTAGCTATGGCAACTGTGTCATTGACCCAACAGTTGCCTACCCAAGCTACCAAACCCAAAATTTCAAAATCAAAGACAAAGAAAGCCCCCTCTCGTGTCTCTCAAAAGATGTTAGTTGCAAAATCCACAAAACCTAAAGAGGGGAGTGTGAAGGTGGGTAAGAAAGGTGAGGGACAGGGTGAACATCAAAGAAACCCTAAGGATAAGGATGGAGAGGTAAGTGTTTCCCAGCCTAGCCACACTGCAGTTTCCCAACAAACTGCAGTGCTTAATAAGGATATAAACACATTACTAGTTGCATCCTCCCAAAAGAATGTGACTATTGAACATAGCTCTCAGCCAAGAGCACAGAACAAAAGGGTAAAGGACACAAGCTCACCCCAAACTTACACTAAAAAGAAGAAATCAAAGACCCTTGGGGATGCACAGGGTTCACACACTGTGCAAACTGGTGCTAAAGACACAGTCCCTTCACTTTCTCAAAGTCAGGTTGATGTGGCTCCAATAAATGTGGAGTCACAACTAAAATCTCTAATAATTGAAGCACCTGAAACACCAAATTCTCCCACACACTCTTTGAATGTTGACATGATAAACACATCACTTCCAAATTCTCCATCTTTAACTCTCTTAGAGAAGCCAAAAATCCACGCAAGTGAGCATCATCTTCTAGATGATTTGTTGGCTCACTTGCCATTTCTTTCTGAAACTGTTGAGACATCTGTGCCAAAATTTTCATCAATCTGCACAGAGTCCATAATAGTTTCCACTCCAAACTCATTCATTTCTACTCACTCGATGGATATTGTTCATCCATCGAGTTGTGATTGTATCCCGACGGATAAGCTTAACAGCAGTTATCCATCGGATAGTCAAACTGCTAACCCGGCGGATATTCCTTATCCGTCGAGTGTCTTTGCACAACTTCAAATTTCATCAATTATTACAAGTGCAGAAGACTTAGTAGTAGTGCAATCACTCCTAGGACTGAGGGAAGGGAGTGAAATGAGTGAGAGTCTGGGTTGCTCCCAGGAAAAAGGAGAGGAAAAGAGTGAACCAATGCAGTCCATTTCTTCAGGACTGGCAAAAGTGAGTGTGGGGAGTCCCACCTTAGATGGTGAAGGTGAGGGTGTGAGGGTTGGGAGCCAAGATGAGACCTTGATGGAAATGCAGGTACAGGAGTGATAAGGATGGAAACCATTGCAAGTGAGTTAATGAATGTCAATGATGCAGAAAGGGAAAGGCTATTTCAACAAGAATATTAAGCTGTATAGATTCCATTTCCCCGGATGCTGAGACATTTACTCACCCTGTGACAGCTTACCAAACTCTAGCTGTACAGGGCAATGAGGAGGCTGAAAGATTGTTGAACTTGGTGCATACTACACAATCTTTACAAAGAGCAAAGGATGCAATCACTGTTATGCCTTCCAACATTGGCAGTGATTTTGAACTGGATGAAACTTCTTTTGGGGATGTTGGTGGGGATGATGAGGAAGATAGCATGGACATAGGGGGAGATGTAGTTGTTCCTGCCTGGATGCTCACAAAAGAATGCTCCTACTCACATCTCCAATCAATATAATTCAAGTTGATTCATGACACCCAAGCAGCCATTCAGGCATCTACTAATGCCAGCACAGAGAAGCTACTCACAACACTTGAAGCACTCCAGCTGGATAAAATCCAAGCCCTCCAGCACAGTCAGAGTGTGGATGCAATCAAGCAAGAAATTTCTGAAGTCAAGCAAGATATCATAGAAAGGATGGATGCTAGACTCCCTGCAATCACCATGACTGAAATTGTTCAAAAGCTAAGGAAGGAGGCTGATCTCAATAGGAAAGTTGAGACCATGGACTCAAGAATATCTGCTGTAGAGAAGTCAATGGCCAAGATACTTAACAATCAAGAAACTCAGACTACACTACTCCAACAGTTGGTGGTTTCTCAACTCCCTCCCACACAATTTGATGATAACAAAAAGGGGGAGAAAGACTCAAGTGAGGGGGAGAAACAGCTTAATATTCAAGTTAGCAAAGTAATTGTGCCTACAATTGCTTTCACCAAGCCACCAACTAAAGACAGCATTGATCTGATTAATGAAGCAGCATCTACATTGAGAGCAGCTACCAAGAAGCAGTTGAGCCCAATCAACTGGGAGAAAATTGATGAGGATATTTAAAAGAGGTTTGGGCTAGCAAAGAAGCCAGAAAAATCAGCCATTCATCACTCTCAAATCAGGCAAATCTCTGTGAATGATATGAGCATGAATAATCTGGAAAGAGGACAGCCATCTTGCATCAAATCTCCAAAGGTTGAGCTAATTTTGAAGCCAAAGGTGAACTATCCTAAACATTCTCTAAAGAACCCTTTGGATACAGTATATGAGACACCAAAGCCTGATGAAAAGAAACTGTTATCAAGATCTATTGCATTCTACAAGGATCCAGCTGATTCAACATTGAAAAGAAGAATTGCCAAAATTTTCAAGAATGGTAAGGAAATTTGTGTGGTTGTTGGACACCCTCAATTTGCTGAAGCAAAAAGAGAAGAAAAGGCAAGATTGAAGTAAGAAAAGAAGCAAGCTGCTCTAGATGCTAAAAAGGTCAAATAAAAGAAGGAGCAAGCTGCTATCTTGGCCAAGCTACAAGCTGTGAAACCTACACAACAAAATCCTGAACAATCATCTGAAACCACTGAATCTAAGGAACTGAAAATGCAAGAAGAATCACAGCATAGAAAAAGTTTTAGATACAAACTTCATGCAAAGAGAAAAGTGGATTTTGATAAAAAGGAATTAGAATATCAGTTTCCTAAAAAGTCTACATCTGCAACAACTCAAACATCCATGCCCTCTATGGCACATGAAGAATTTAAGATAGATCCATCCAAGAATTTTCATGGTGAACCTATCATTCCAAAGGATGAGCCAATAGACTGGGATAGTCTACCAATACCTGAACTCAATCTACCTCACTTCATGAAGCCAAAGAAGACAAAGACCAGAGCAGTCAAAAAAGTGAAGCCCTCAACTCTCAGATCCAAGTCCCTAACCACAGCTCAAACCAAAGTCAACAAGGGAGACATCATGTATATCTGTGACATCAAGGAATTCTCAGATCTAAACCTCTATCTAGATGAACTGGAAGAAGTTAGAGGGATTGATGCTTATAGGAATCTACCTGAAAGGTTAGTATTCAAGTACAAGGGAGGAAAAGAGATACAATGGCCACTTCACAGGATCCTTCAAGAAAACCAATATGTGCTGATAAAGGTTTATTCATCCTTCAAGAAGAATTTTGGATTCAATGTGACAGCTAGAAGACTAGTTCTAAAGAAGATTGAAGAACTGAGGAGTATTACAGCCAAGGATGCACTCCCAAAGACTCTGAATATTCCTTACACTGGAAGTAGAGTGCATCTAAGGCCCTACTGGCTGATGAAATTCATGGATGATAAGGGAGTTAGAAGATTCTTCAGATTAGAAGACCAGTTGAGCATCTCTAGCAATGAGACTCTTTTGGAAATGCAAGGAATGCTAAATCTCTCAAAATCTGATGAACTGGAATTCCACAGAAAGCTCCAAAATCAGATAGAAGAAAATAACAGAAAGCTTGGAAAGAGATCCAGATCATCAAGAAAATAGATCAATCTGCTCAGGCTAGAGAAGCACCTTGAAAATGACTGTGAGCAAATCTTTGTACATTTTTCTATTTGCAGCACTTTATAGTTTTATCTAGTTTCATTTAAATTTGTATTTTTAGAGTATTTTGTTATCATCAAGTTTTTCTTAATTTATGGCTACAATTCTAGTAGACATAAATTGGGGGAGATTGTTGGGAATATGTTGTGAACTTGATGATTTCATTAACAAAACACCTTAGTAGAATCAACTTAGTGCATAATGTAGCACTCGACGGATAAGGAATATAGTCCCAATGGATAACTCAATATAGTCCCGACGGATGATGATTTGATATCCATCGAGTGAGTAGCTTATGTAAAAATAGGTCATGTAGCATATTTCTGCAAACACCTTTGTATAGATTCTGTAGTAGCATATAAGTCATGTTAACTTTAATTAGATATACAGAATAGGTAGATTAATTGTACATGGATGATGTCTTGTAATTCTGCATAAATGAAATGAAGTCAAGTGCCAAATAGCTACCCGACGGATGATCAACAAAGCTACCCGACGGATGATCAACAAGGCAGCCCGACGGATGATCATGCACCCGACGGATGATAAATTCAAACATCTTTTGACAGTGACAACACAGTCACATGCGTCGAGTGTATGCAAAAGGAATGTGGAAGCCTATTCAACTAGGTTTTTGAGAACAAAGAAGCATTGCCATTTCCATGCTATTATGAGAAATTCAAAGATGTTGGAATAGAGTAATGAAGAAGCATAGTATTAGACTTGATAGGTTTTGTTTTATTATCTTGTCTTATTACTGTGTAATATTGTTGATATATAAACCAAGAGTAGCAAATAGAACAAAAACAGGACTAAGCAAGTAATTTCTCAGAAAAACAATTGTAAGCTGAATCTTTTAGCATTTCTCTGTAAGTTTAGTTGTTCTTGTTTGTAAGCAGCTGTGAGCTATTCAAGCTTCACAGAGTTCTCTTGATATATATATATATATATATATCTGGTGGATACATTCAAATCCACCAAAAAGTTTTAAAGACTTGTGTTTTTATTACTTTGTGTTTTGATTCAATTTTAACTTGTCATTCCGCACTTTGCAAATCAAAATACTGACATATATATTTTAAGTTAGAACAATTTATAATTCATAAAAAGTTTCAAGAATTCCATTCAACCCCCCTTCTGTAATTCTTGTTGCATTGTTAGGGACTAACAATCATAGATGGTAGTTGATTAGTTGTAACGGAGAATAGAGAAGGTGATATAGAAACAACGTTTGTGTAGGTGATGATCGAAGTGGTATATGTAGGTAATTTCATAACTTCCTAAATTTCAGTGATTCTCGTAAGCATAATTAGCGATTTATCGTCGGAATATAGTACATATGGTATTCATACAGATCGTTGAAGGATGTACAAAAATACAGTGAAGTCAAATTTTAAAAAAAACTCGTTAAATGACACAAAAAGTTAATTTAAAAATAAAGGGAATTAGGTGGCGTGTGTGACAGGGTGCATGTAAGTTATGTGTGGGGTTGTGTATTTAAAATTCATGTTGGGCTTGGCTTGTTTCTCTCTCTCTCTATATATATTTATATATATATATGGTTGTTCAAATAGAAACAACCTTAAGATAAAAACTAGAAACAAGATCATATACCCCATAGTTAAAATTTTGTTCACATTCTTTGATGTTTATTATTACTAATATTCATATTTAACATCTGTGATTAATTTTTACCTAAACAAATAAATATAGTACAATAAATAAAGTCGTTACTTTGTCCATCAAGAGTTTCTAAGTATTGTTCCATATAAAAAATTATAACAATATTTCTTTAAATGATACTATTTTAAAATAATAAATATATATTAGTGTACCATAAATAAGAAAATAATATAAGTTAAAGGAAATCCGTGGATCAAATTGGCTAATAAGCTTGTATATGTATTTTTTTACATAAGTCAATAAAGTAACTGAAATATCTATTTTGTAATAAAAAGATATACATAATTATGATATCTATTTTGTATAAAAATACTTATCAAAAATGATGGATTTTTGTTATAAGGGATAATTACATATTATTAATTTAATTACTATTAGTATCATATATATTAATTAAATAGTTGGACCCCGTTGACTTGACTTGACTATGACTTACCAACATGACAACCAAGAAAATAGCAATCAGCAGCCGGGGAAGAAAAGCATTGGAATGTATTACTCCCTCTGTCCCATTTTGAATGAGTGTGTTCGAATCTCACGTATTTTAAGAAATTCATGTTTGACTTTAATCCTAGCCACATAAAAGAGATAGTGGGTAGTAAAGTAAGTGTATTATTATGTGAATGTGTGATCAGATTATCTTAAATAATGTTATAAATGGGTGGTTCATTCTTTTTGGGACATCCAAAAAAGGAAAGTGGTTCATATAAAATGGGACGGAGGGAGTAGAAAATAGCTTTGAACATATTGAGGTAGTGCCTGAATTTTAAAATCACATCCTCCGTAAAAAACAAAATCAGTGACCTTAGTGCCATCAAAATATTCTTACGAATCTTATACATTTAAAAGATATATTATAATTATGGTTAGCCATGTGTAAGAAAATTATGATTAAGGAATTTAAAAAGAGGTGAGGAGCTGAACTTTCGTTGACTTGACTCGACTTACCAACGTGATAACCGTGAAAATAGCAATCAACAGCGGAGAAAGAAAAGCCTTACAATGTACTCAGAATAAATTTAATATATTGTTGATGGTAGTATTTGAAATTTGAACTCAATCCTTTGTAAAAAAACAAAAACATGTAACGAAGTAAGCCATCAGAATATTCATGCGTATCTGATACATATGAATGAAATAGTATGTTTAAGGTAAGCCATGGGTATACCAGAACTCAACCTTATGTTGAAGATATACTAAGATATACTATACACAACATTTTAAAAAGGGTGCTGATTTATGCACACCCAAAATTTATTTATGCACACCCTCATTCATTTTTGGACCAAGATACCCTTATTTAGATTTTATCAAAACAACAATTAATCATCTTGACAAATGATTTTTTCCAATCTGCTTAAACATACGTGTATAAAAAAATTAAAATTTCCTAGAAGATACCAGTCTCTGCTAAACATACATCCACTACGCCATAGATTGCTTTAAGTAACACCCAAACTCTGTTGCTATAGACCCGAAAAAATGTTGCTAAAGGCCCAAAAAGTGCTAAGGCAACATCAGAGCTATGTTGACCCGTAGCTAGTTACTATAGGTATCTAAAGCAACATAGACAGTACTCTATTGCAGCATACCATATTCTGTTACTATAGATCTCAATAGCAATATTTTTTGGATTCTATAATAACATACTTATTATGTTGCAAAAGAACTTCGAATTTCTTTCAGGATGGTAGGCCCCACCTATGGGGCCCACAGTGGGGCCTACATTAATAATTTTTAAAAATTCATATGCAGTAGTTTTTGTTGTTGCTTATTTTTTCTTTAATTTTCATAAATACATTAATAAATAGACAAATATATAAATCCAAAATATAATTATAAATATAAACTCATGAAATCAATACAAAGATATCAATTTACAACCGTCATATCTCGGTGCCTTAAAATTAGATGAACCTCCATAACAGGAAGTGTAATAACCCCAATTTTTGGAAATTTTTGAAACCCTTATGAATAGTGTTTTTGCTGAACGAGAAAACTTTTCATGCCACGCTATGTAGGGGTTCTGTTATTGATCTTATGGGATATTATTAGTACTTTATATGGGATATAAGTGTATGTAAAGATCGTCAGAATCCAAATCCGAACACTTTGATTTTTCCCGGAAATACACTAGATACGGAAAGATTTGAGAAAAAGGTAACAGGATAAAAAGGATTTAAATAAAAGGATTATAGGAGAGGATCATAAAAGGAATATAATATATTGAGAAAGGTTAAGGGAACCTAAGTAATAAGATCCCGGGTATGATCCCTCAAACGATAAACGAAAACGAAAGTTAAGCGAACCGTATAACAGATCAGCGGTCATTAGGCAAACGATTAGGAAGTTAATCAAAGGGATTAGTGGGAATGATGTCATCCAACCAATAGAAAGAGGACAAGGAAGGGAGGATGACATCATGAGGATGACATAGGCATGACAAGAAAGGAAGGAGATGTGGTGACTTTTTAACCATACAAAACCAAGGGCAACTAGGTAATTCACTAAAGCAAACAACAAAAATCAACCAACCAAAAGCAAATCAAGCCAAAACACAAAAATCTCTCTTCTTCTTCTTCATGCTCTCGGGTTTTTTCTTAAGAAATGGGAAGTCCAAGCTCCTCCACTTACTATTTAGCAAGGTAATTATCTAAGCTTCCCCATGGATAGTTACATACTTCCTATAAGTTTAAGCTTCTAATTCCAAGCCAATCTTTTTCTATAAATCATGAAAGAAGATGGTGAATAGTGTTTTCAAGAACTAAAATTTGTGTTCTTGAAGTTTTGTTTAGATTAAGCTTGGATAAGGGCTTTAAAGGTGATTCCAAGCCATTCTCTTGATTCTCCACTCTCCAAGGAAGGTATAAACTACAAACCCTAGCTTTAGTTTTGAGTAATTGGGATTGAATGTGTTTGATATAGCATATGTGAAGCATGATGCTTGATTGGTAGAAGTTTGGTTGAGTTTGTAGAGATTAGTTGGTTTTGTTGCATTGTTGGAGTTGTAAATCTTGGTAATTAGTTAAAGAACCTAAGTAAAGCTTTTAGTTCATGTGAGGAATAAGTATAAATGGTTAATGTGGATTTGTTGGGGCTGTTATGATGTGGTTTGGAGGGATATTGGTTGTATGATTGATTTGGGGTTGATTTGTGGTTGGTATTGAATGGTTTAAAATTGGGAAAACGCGTAAACATAGCCGTCGTAACGTCCGATTTTCTTTAGACTGTTTTTGTGCATAACATTAGGACCCGAGAACCCCCTGCTAGTTTATGACCACTGCCATGTTTAGATAGCTCATGTTACGAGCTTCGTTTTGATATGTAGTTCGTTCGATTCCGATGCACGGTTTAGGAGAAACGACCATTTCAAGTAACGGCGTTTCGCGAACGAAACTTTTCCCCTCGCCTTACTTTGAAACATAGATTAAAGACCAAAAAGGGTTAATTAATGTATGAAACATTTATGGTAAGTGTGTTAGGCAGTTGGTAAGATACTCGCGAAGGAATCGCTTTAAAACTCGTAAAGGTTAAATTATTAAAAATGGTGGAGCCGAGGGTACCCAAGTGGCTTAAGCGAATCAGTGAGCGCAAAACAAGCGTTAGAGTCTAAGTTAGTTAAAGTATAGATTTACAAGTGACTTTGGTTTAATTCCAACTTACTTGTTATTTATAGGTTACCAGACTCGTCCCGAGCCATTCGTAACCCCCAGTCGCTCAGGCAAGTTTTCTACCCGTTATACTGTTGTTGTGATGTAAATATATGTATATGCATTATCTTGTGATATTGCATGATTGTTATTAGCAAATTTTGCGATATATTGGAGCATGCTAATATGGTATATATGCATGTCTGTTTCGTAATCTGGTTATCTATCTGTTGATTTCAATGCTTATAGTTGCATAATACCTATGCTAGAAATAAGCAAGTAGTTGCGTATACCCTTAGTATAGGGGATAAAAGGTGAACATATTTCTAAACCGGGAGTCGATGTTCCCGAGTATATTATATATATATATTTATTTATATATATATATGGATATAGTTTTTAAAACTATTAATCGAATAAGGTTTATTCGATAACTTTAACTTTATTTTATTATTGAATATTATTTTGAATATTCATTCGAGGGCTTATGACTCCTTTTATTTATTTATCTGAATATTATTTGAATATTCATTCGAGGGCTTATGACTCCTTTTATTTATTTATCTGAATATTATTTGAATATTCATTCGAGGGCTTATGACTCTTTTATATTATTTATTGAATATTATTTGAATATTCATTTGAGGGCTTATGACTCAGTTTATATTATTTAATGAATATTTTTGAATATTCATTTGAGGATCTATGACTCCGATTATTTGCTGAGATATATTCTTTATTTTATTAAAGAATAAGGTGTCAATAATCAAACTTATTTTCGATTATTCAAATAAAGATAGTACTTTCATATAAGTATATCTTTGGTTATTTAATACTCGTTTCAAGTATAAGTTTTAATACTTCTACTTCAATTATTTTTATAAAGATTATTCTTTATGGGAATATTATTTAAATATTAACATTCAGTCATTTTCTAAATATTCTGGGGACTGATTTACTTCATTAAATCAGTTTTACTCCAAACACTCTTTAAAGTGTTTTCGAGTCTTTAAAATGATTTTCAAAAGTTAGAGCGGATCCCAAAACTATTTTTATATTTAAGATCTTCCTTTTAAAAAGGGGATTTAAATACTCGCTCAAAACCTGAGGGATCCGGCTCTGTGGTGTGTTTTATATTCGCAACAAGGTTGCTGTTTTGATAAATGAATTGATTACTTACCCAACACTCGGGAAGTAAAATTCTTGGAACAAGTTAATCCATTAACAGGCATCGCCTGGGAAATATCGGTGAGTTCTCCTTTCCAAATAGATACGACTTCTTGGTGGAGTCGTATCAACAAGTTTCTACTTGGGGAAAGTGGGGACGAGCTTTACGTTTCAGAGTCATGGATTTCATCTGAACTAGGAGTGGCGTAAGTGGCCGAGTAGCGCCGGCCCAGCCTTATTATATTGGCCTAAATGGCCTGGAAGTTCCGCTAAGGCGGTCCATTCCTTAGGAGTTCAGTGTTCGGTTGACAAGTAAATCCGACAGGTTCTCCTCTACATGTAGAAAATGGTGGGGTTGTACTACTGCGACTGATCATCGTAAGTGGTCTTCCTGGCGCGGCAAACTCCCGTAATGAGTTCATCATCCAATTGGATAATTTCTGCAACACTACCCAGAGCACTTCGATAGAAAGGCTACGGTTGGGCGATTGTTGAGTGTTGGCAGGGTCAAGTTTTCAAAATGATGTTTACATCAAATGAAGTATCTCGTAACTTCATTTTATTTTGATAATATTTTAAAGATTTAATCTATTCAAATCTTGTCTTATAGTCTCATCTATGTGATGAACTTTTGAAGCTAATTATAACTTGAACGGTGGTAGTTCAAGTAGTATTTGGGAAGGATATAAGTATATTGGGGTATCTTGTAACCTCATCTTTTAAACTTATATCTAATTAATAATTGTCTTATGAATGACAAAGATTTTCAGAAAAACGTTGAGACAAGGTTAGATATATGAGATCACCTTGCAACGATATTTTTTATATATACAGTTATACACTGGGACTTTGTGTATATTATGCATGGAAGAGGACTTCCAATATTTTGAAAAGTATATATGTATATATATATATACTGAATATTTTGCGACTTCATCGCATTAAGATATCAACTTGGTTCATTTCTTTTGACCAAGACTTTCATGAGTACTATGAGAAGGCTCATATATTGTTAATCATTATACATATTATTTTGGTGGGCTTGCTGCTCACCCTTGCTTTCTTCTTTCATCACACAACATCAGATAGACAAGATGAACCGGACCAAGCTCCCGATTCGCAAGAGGTTAGGAGACGTTCCGCAGTTTTCTAGAAGCACTGATGCCGCCATAGCTGAGGTAGGAACTACCAATAGGCTAGGCTTTCAACTTTTGATGTATCAGATTATGTATATTTATGAATTGTAATAATGGCAAAGAAATGTAAATTTATTCAGAAACCTGTTTAAGGTGTATTGGCATATAATTGTGGAATAAAACGACTTGTGATTATTTTTGGATATTCATCTCTGAGACTATAACTTGTGGTGTGTGTGTTTATTGTGGGGTCACAGTACAGAGTAGTTGATTATTTATTAAGATTGGGTGTTGTTAAGGGAAATGGAACTCGTGACAACCCGGATCCCCGACCCCGGATTTGGGGGTGTTACAGAAATGGTATCAGAGCTAAGCGTTATAAACCTCAGAGATGATGGGACGTTAAGATAATAAGTTAACTAAGATAATAAGAACTCTTGCCAAGTTCATAGTCGGGCTACCTAACGTAGCACTGATAGTTAAAACCCTTATGGGAACCCTTATAAATACCGTGATAGGAGCGTAGTTCGTTATCGTATATGGTAGCGGGACTCCGAACCCTGAGGTTGAGGAGCAACATCGCGATGATATTTTATTACTAATTGGAGATCGGATTGTGGATCCGATAGAGTGTCCTAATGCAGGACCGGATGATGTTGATATTGAGGATGTAGCGGTTGAGGATGTTGTCCTAGAAGGGATAGTTGTTGAGGAGGATCCCATGGAGGATCCTGACAGGATTGGATAAAGGACCACTGATGAATTGATGACCATGGTTTGGTCGACTACCAGAGGTAGGATTGGCCGGTCACTACCGGAGGTTCGTTCAAGTTGTAAAGATAGTAGCCCCTTTAACGCGGCTTACTCGTAAGACTGAGAAGTTCGAATGGACAGAGAAATGCGAGAACAGCTTTCAAGAACTGAAGCAGCGGTTGGTGATGGCCCTTATGCTGGCATTGCCGGATGGAAAAGGAGATTTTGTGAAGTGTAGTGACGCTTCGCACAAGGGCTTAGGGTGCGAGCTTATGCAGCACGGTAAGGTAATCGCGTACATGTCAAGACAGTTAAGGTAATATGAAATTTGATATCCCCGCTCATGAGCTTAGGCTCGTGGCAATAGTTTTGCCCTAAAGATTTGAGGCACTACTTGTATGGAGAGAAGTGTGAGATTTACAAACCATAGGAGCTCTAGTACATTCTTACGTAGAAAGAGCTCAACATACGCCAGAGGAGGCGGTTAGAGCTAATCAAGAATTATGATTGGGAGATTCTTTATCATTCGAGGAAAGCCAATATGGTGGCTGATGCCCTTAGTAAAAAGGAGAGACTCAAGATGATAATGTCTTTTGGAGAGTTTATAAGAGATTTTGAGAAAATGGAAATAGTAGTGAAGGTAACCGGAGCCGGTACCGGAAAGCTGTTTGAGATAGCAATACAGCCCGAAGTATTGGAAAAGAACATATTGTGCCAGTAAAAGTGATGAATGAAGGCAGAGAGCCAACAAATAGGTATGAGATTAATACCGAGAGAGATGATAAGGGAATAATGAGGTATTCCTATAGAATTTGGGTTCCAAAGGTTTAAGAGCTTAAAGATGAAATCTTAGATGAAAGCTAGTTTGAGGAATAAGAGTTAGAGCAAACCCTGAAGGTGATAGTCAGGGAGGTTGCCACCAAGACAAAAGGAACCCATAACATGATGAAGTGGAAAATGAGGATTTAAATTATGTAAGATGACCCCAATTATGGGGAGTAGGAAGAAATATTTAGACTGAGGAAACAAAAGTCGAGTAAGGACAGGAGACCCGAGATGGTACCCCTATACGGCAATTCATGGACCTGTCTAAAGAGAACTTAGACTATTATCCCCAACCACCACCCTGAGGAGACAGTGCGGTGGGAAATTCTTTCATGACCTTTAAGTCGCTAAGCTCTCAGAGTTCCAAGGAACAAGCTGACCCAGTCGAGGCAAAAGCCTGGCTAAAGGAAATAGATGAATCATTTGAGATTCTAAATGAGTGACGAACCACAAAAGACTGTTTTGTCACTTACCCTCCTAAGAGAGAGACCACCCGCTGGTGAAAGGCCAAGGAAGGCACGGAGCAAGAGATTATAATAAACTGATTTAAGTTCAGTCAATTGTTTTCAGGAAAGTACTTCCCAAGGTTATGGAGATAGTATAAAAGCTTAAGAGCCAGAACAAAGGCAGACGAGTATGATGAATTATGAATCTAAGTTGTAAAAGTTATCAAGATTCGTTCTGAAGACACGAATCCAGAATGACGGGATGTTTGAAATCAATGCTTATGTTGTGTTGGTTCATGAAATAACGATAAGAGAAAGGAATATAAAGGCAAGAGAGTTTGAGGAATGATAAGGGAGTTGGGTATGAGGAAACCCTAAAGACTCGTAGAAATAGAAATAGAAAAGTAGGTAATCATCCGGATGAGAGTGATTCACCATGAGTTAAATTGATGGTTGAAGGTATAAGAGATACATAAATTTTATCCCCTGTAAGTTGGGAAGATTCGAGGAAACCTTGAGATAATTTGAAGGATAAATAATGAGACGCGAATAGACTGAGGAGACAAGAAAGTAAGAAAATTGGGTGAAGGAAGTGACCTTCAAGAAGGTAAAGTGTAAGACCGGTGGCATGATACCCAGAAAGGGAGACGCCAGATATGAAAGATATCCCAACATTGAGATGACTGTTGAGATAAACAACAAAAGTAAATAAGGAATTATTAAGAAGAAGTTCACATTGAACATGACCAATATCTTCCAGAACATCCATGTTATCATTACCAAATCAAGAAAGAAAAGTGGATGACCATTGTTATCTTTTGGAGGCCATATGGATTGACCTCAATTTGAATAAGGATGCTATTATGAAGTTAGGTATAGACTATCGAGGTGGGAATGATTGAATAAGACACCCTTATCAGGGATATATGACTTGATTTATCCATGGAAGGATGCAGGTACCTTTTAAAGGTGGAATTAAGGATAGAACATCGGTAACTTAAAATGAATCCTAGGGGAATGCATAAAGGTTGGCATTTCACCCTTAATAGGGATAGTATGAGTTTTGACAGTATGAATTGGAAAGGTTTAAGGTAATAATAACCTTTAAGGATCAGTGGAGAAATTTTTCAGAAGTAAATAGACAATGGTTCTAGTATCAGTAAATGGTATTTTGATATGCCCTGTATATAAGGAATACAGGAGGAACGATTGAAGGATAACCTTAGAGGTTTTACAAGGAGAAAGGAAATATTCGAAATTCTCAAGAATAAAAATGTTGATAAAGGAAATATGACATAATTATAATGTTGCCAAGTGGGGCACGTGTTAAACCACGAGAAAGTATGGATCGAACCAGTAATGGTCGAAATTATTCAGGGCAATTAGGACTTAAGATAAAAGATGTTCTAATTATGATTGAGAGTCAGTCATGACAGTGATTAACCTCTAAAGACTGAGGCAATAACTTATGGAAAAATGGTGATTTTTTTTTTACTCATCAGATTTTAAGGAAAGCATTTTCACATAAGCTGTGATTGAAATAAGGTAGAAAATTTATTTGGAGATGGTTAAAGTGACATTGACTTTAAGGAAATTTTACTATCAGGAAAGGCCAAAGAGGTGGCCGACACTTTAAAGATAAGAGGATAATTATAGGCGCTTGTGCCAAAAGAATACAGTGATGATGGTTAAAACTGTGAAGGTTGTATTATGGTTTGGAAGATTGACATTCCTTCTGATGACTGTGCAATACCCAGCCGTAATAGTAGTTGGTAAAGGTTTAATTCATGTAATCGCCATGAACGGGCTATCTATCTTAGGAGGTACTATCTTGAGAATAAGCCAGGACCATGTTTCCAAAAAGGACTAGACGAACCTTTGAGTTAAGTCTTCTATCTAAGGCATATGATTAAAAATGGTATTAACCTGCTATCATTGCTTTGATTGAAACTCTTCTGCAATTTTATCTGCTTCATGTCATGAAAGTACGTCAGAGTTTGGAGTGTTCTTCATGAATTGTGATTGGTGGTTATGTTAACTCCTTAGGAGAATTAGATACGACCTGTATGGACTCCGTATGGTTAGCTATTAAGACTTCATGGAAAATGAATGACGACAGTAGGTCAGTGGTGGACCATTGTAAGGCAGCAATGATTCTGCGAGTATTGAGCTGATTACAACCGTGAGAGTTGTATTGGAATGGGTGTTGAGATTGAGTACCACTAATCGGGTCGTGGTAGTGTATAAGTTATCATTAATAGACTAATTAAGTAGAGTATCTACATAGTGAATTATTATTCTTTCTTATCAATAGAGAGTCGTATTATTATACGAGGAAGGTTGCGGTGCAAGCATAGAATTCTAGTAACGATGATGTCTAGAATGAGATCCCAGGTTCGATTTTCGATGTCGAGGGAGTTTCAAAGGTAATTGTGTATAAGCTCGAGGAAGGGCATGGGTCCATAGAATGATGGACGGGATAGCGAAAATATTTAGGCACGTGAAATACGATGCTATAATACTTGATGTTGATATAAATACATATATGTTTTGTTCTCCTATGACAAACCTCTATAGTTCAGAGGTAGGTTCCAAGCCAGATATTTTGTGGCAGTATATTTTTTTTCATATATACAATTCTCTTCAATTCGTTCTTTTCTCTTCTTTTCATTTCATGTAAGCTAAGAAGAACAACCCTTCCAGAAAGGGGAGGTATTGCCGAATGACTATCTATCTGTGTGATAGAAGCCTAGTAGGATACCAGCTATTGTTTAATTGCTTGTCAAGTACTAAAGGCTGGCCACCTTCTGTACTAACTATGTGATATAACAAGTGTTCATGATCTTAGTGATCTCTCAACAAATTCCTTTACTTCTATTTGATTGATCAAATTTTGGAAAATAGAAGCAACTGAAAAAGGAGTAATAAAGTGGTGGTAGTATGCGGAATGGGAACACATTCGTGATACTAAGGTTGACGTGGTTATTAAAAGGTTATAGAACGCTAACGAGCAAAAGTATAACCAGTATAATATTAGGAACGGAAGGTAGTAGCGATTACGAACTGGAAAAGAATGGGTATTGAGAAGCAGAAGCTCTAATGTTAAAAGCAATAATGAGAGTCTGTGCAATAGACTTGAAAGAATTTGGAATGATCACTTAATTCGGATTGAGTTATCTTACGACAATAGATCATATGTCATTATCGAGATGTCGCCTTATGAGATCATTGAGGAAAGACAATGTCGATCTCCCTTATGTTAGGATGAAGTTGTAGAGCGCAAGATGCTCGGACCCGCAGTAGTCCAAAGGACCAAGGATATGATAGATCTAATCAGAGGACGGCTGGTAGTAGCCCAAGATGGTCATGATAAGTATGTTGATTTGACACAAAAGGATAAAGAGTATGAAATAGGGGACCTAGTAATGTTATAGGTATCCCTTGGAAAGGATTGATGAGGTTCGGAAAGAAAGGAAAGCTAAGTCTATAATTTGTTGGACCCTTGGATATATTAAGACGTTTGGGAAGTTAGCATATGAGCTAGCCCTAACCCCGAACATGTAGCAGGTCGTAACGTGTTTCACGTATCAATGTTAAGGAAGTGTAATTCAGATGCCAGATAAATAGGGGCATATGAGCGCATAGATATGCAACCCGACGTAACCTATATGGAGCAACCAGGAAGGGTTATAGAGTGAAAAGGAACGAGTGCTTAGGAGAAGGGTTATCAAACTAGTAAGAGTTTGATGGTAGAACCACAATGTGGGAAAATTGACTTGAGAGTTAGAAAGTGCAATACTAAGAAAGTATCCCTATTTATTTCTATCCGATTCCGGGACGGAATCCTTTTAAGGAGGAGAGACTGTAATAACCCCAATTTTTGGAAATTTTTGAAACCCTTATGAATAGTGTTTTTGCTGAACGAGAAAACTTTTCATGCCACGCTATGTAGGGGTTCTGTTATTGATCTTATGGGATATTATTAGTACTTTATATGGGATATAAGTGTATGTAAAGATCGTCAGAATCCAAATCCGAACACTTTGATTTTTCCCGGAAATACACTAGATACGGAAAGATTTGAGAAAAAGGTAACAGGATAAAAAGGATTTAAATAAAAGGATTATAGGAGAGGATCATAAAAGGAATATAATATATTGAGAAAGGTTAAGGGAACCTAAGTAATAAGATCCCGGGTATGATCCCTCAAACGATAAACGAAAACGAAAGTTAAGCGAACCGTATAACAGATCAGCGGTCATTAGGCAAACGATTAGGAAGTTAATCAAAGGGATTAGTGGGAATGATGTCATCCAACCAATAGAAAGAGGACAAGGAAGGGAGGATGACATCATGAGGATGACATAGGCATGACAAGAAAGGAAGGAGATGTGGTGACTTTTTAACCACACAAAACCAAGGGCAACTAGGTAATTCACTAAAGCAAACAACAAAAATCAACCAACCAAAAGCAAATCAAGCCAAAACACAAAAATCTCTCTTCTTCTTCTTCATGCTCTCGGGTTTTTTCTTAAGAAATGGGAAGTCCAAGCTCCTCCACTTACTATTTAGCAAGGTAATTATCTAAGCTTCCCCATGGATAGTTACATACTTCCTATAAGTTTAAGCTTCTAATTCCAAGCCAATCTTTTTCTATAAATCATGAAAGAAGATGGTGAATAGTGTTTTCAAGAACTAAAATTTGTGTTCTTGAAGTTTTGTTTAGATTAAGCTTGGATAAGGGCTTTAAAGGTGATTCCAAGCCATTCTCTTGATTCTCCACTCTCCAAGGAAGGTATAAACTACAAACCCTAGCTTTAGTTTTGAGTAATTGGGATTGAATGTGTTTGATATAGCATATGTGAAGCATGATGCTTGATTGGTAGAAGTTTGGTTGAGTTTGTAGAGATTAGTTGGTTTTGTTGCATTGTTGGAGTTGTAAATCTTGGTAATTAGTTAAAGAACCTAAGTAAAGCTTTTAGTTCATGTGAGGAATAAGTATAAATGGTTAATGTGGATTTGTTGGGGCTGTTATGATGTGGTTTGGAGGGATATTGGTTGTATGATTGATTTGGGGTTGATTTGTGGTTGGTATTGAATGGTTTAAAATTGGGAAAACGCGTAAACATAGCCGTCGTAACGTCCGATTTTCTTTAGACTGTTTTTGTGCATAACATTAGGACCCGAGAACCCCCTGCTAGTTTATGACCACTGCCATGTTTAGATAGCTCATGTTACGAGCTTCGTTTTGATATGTAGTTCGTTCGATTCCGATGCACGGTTTAGGAGAAACGACCATTTCAAGTAACGGCGTTTCGCGAACGAAACTTTTCCCCTCGCCTTACTTTGAAACATAGATTAAAGACCAAAAAGGGTTAATTAATGTATGAAACATTTATGGTAAGTGTGTTAGGCAGTTGGTAAGATACTCGCGAAGGAATCGCTTTAAAACTCGTAAAGGTTAAATTATTAAAAATGGTGGAGCCGAGGGTACCCGAGTGGCTTAAGCGAATCAGTGAGCGCAAAACAAGCGTTAGAGTCTAAGTTAGTTAAAGTATAGATTTACAAGTGACTTTGGTTTAATTCCAACTTACTTGTTGTTTATAGGTTACCAGACTCGTCCCGAGCCATTCGTAACCCCTAGTCGCTCAGGCAAGTTTTCTACCCGTTATACTGTTGTTGTGATGTAAATATATGTATATGCATTATCTTGTGATATTGCATGATTGTTATTAGCAAATTTTGCGATATATTGGAGCATGCTAATATGGTATATATGCATGTCTGTTTCGTAATCTGGTTATCTATCTGTTGATTTCAATGCTTATAGTTGCATAATACCTATGCTAGAAATAAGCAAGTAGTTGCGTATACCCTTAGTATAGGGGATAAAAGGTGAACATATTTCTAAACCGGGAGTCGATGTTCCCGAGTATATTATATATATATATTTATTTATATATATATGGATATAGTTTTTAAAACTATTAATCGAATAAGGTTTATTCGATAACTTTAACTTTATTTTATTATTGAATATTATTTTGAATATTCATTCGAGGGCTTATGACTCCTTTTATTTATTTATCTGAATATTATTTGAATATTCATTCGAGGGCTTATGACTCCTTTTATTTATTTATCTGAATATTATTTGAATATTCATTCGAGGGCTTATGACTCTTTTATATTATTTATTGAATATTATTTGAATATTCATTTGAGGGCTTATGACTCAGTTTATATTATTTAATGAATATTTTTGAATATTCATTTGAGGATCTATGACTCCGATTATTTGCTGAGATATATTCTTTATTTTATTAAAGAATAAGGTGTCAATAATCAAACTTATTTTCGATTATTCAAATAAAGATAGTACTTTCATATAAGTATATCTTTGGTTATTTAATACTCGTTTCAAGTATAAGTTTTAATACTTCTACTTCAATTATTTTTATAAAGATTATTCTTTATGGGAATATTATTTAAATATTAACATTCAGTCATTTTCTAAATATTCTGGGGACTGATTTACTTCATTAAATCAGTTTTACTCCAAACACTCTTTAAAGTATTTTCGAGTCTTTAAAATGATTTTCAAAAGTTAGAGCGGATCCCAAAACTATTTTTATATTTAAGATCTTCCTTTTAAAAAGGGGATTTAAATACTCGCTCAAAACCTGAGGGATCCGGCTCTGTGGTGTGTTTTATATTCGCAACAAGGTTGCTGTTTTGATAAATGAATTGATTACTTACCCAACACTCGGGAAGTAAAATTCTTGGAACAAGTTAATCCATTAACAGGCATCGCCTGGGAAATATCGGTGAGTTCTCCTTTCCAAATAGATACGACTTCTTGGTGGAGTCGTATCAACAAGTTTCTACTTGGGGAAAGTGGGGACGAGCTTTACGTTTCAGAGTCATAGATTTCATCTGAACTAGGAGTGGCGTAAGTGGCCGAGTAGCGCCGGCCCAGCCTTATTATATTGGCCTAAATGGCCTGGAAGTTCCGCTAAGGCGGTCCATTCCTTAGGAGTTCAGTGTTCGGTTGACAAGTAAATCCGACAGGTTCTCCTCTACATGTAGAAAATGGTGGGGTTGTACTACTACGACTGATCATCGTAAGTGGTCTTCCTGGCGCGGCAAACTCCCGTAATGAGTTCATCATCCAATTGGATAATTTCTGCAACACTACCCAGAGCACTTCGATAGAAAGGCTACGGTTGGGCGATTGTTGAGTGTTGGCAGGGTCAAGTTTTCAAAATGATGTTTATATCAAATGAAGTATCTCGTAACTTCATTTTATTTTGATAATATTTTAAAGATTTAATCTATTCAAATCTTGTCTTATAGTCTCATCTATGTGATGAACTTTTGAAGCTAATTATAACTTGAACGGTGGTAGTTCAAGTAGTATTTGGGAAGGATATAAGTATATTGGGGTATCTTGTAACCTCATCTTTTAAACTTATATCTAATTAATAATTGTCTTATGAATGACAAAGATTTTCAGAAAAACGTTGAGACAAGGTTAGATATATGAGATCACCTTGCAACGATATTTTTTATATATACAGTTATACACTGGGACTTTGTGTATATTATGCATGGAAGAGGACTTCCAATATTTTGAAAAGTATATATGTATATATATATATATACTGAATATTTTGCGACTTCATCGCATTAAGATATCAACTTGGTTCATTTCTTTTGACCAAGACTTTCATGAGTACTATGAGAAGGCTCATATATTGTTAATCATTATACATATTATTTTGGTGGGCTTGCTGCTCACCCTTGCTTTCTTCTTTCATCACACAACATCAGATAGACAAGATGAACCGGACCAAGCTCCCGATTCGCAAGAGGTTAGGAGACGTTCCGCAGTTTTCTAGAAGCACTGATGCCGCCATAGCTGAGGTAGGAACTACCAATAGGCTAGGCTTTCAACTTTTGATGTATCAGATTATGTATATTTATGAATTGTAATAATGGCAAAGAAATGTAAATTTATTCAGAAACCTGTTTAAGGTGTATTGGCATATAATTGTGGAATAAAACGACTTGTGATTATTTTTGGATATTCATCTCTGAGACTATAACTTGTGGTGTGTGTGTTTATTGTGGGGTCACAGTACAGAGTAGTTGATTATTTATTAAGATTGGGTGTTGTTAAGGGAAATGGAACTCGTGACAACCCGGATCCCCGACCCCGGATTTGGGGGTGTTACAGGAAGGCTAACCTATAAACAACATAATTGAGTACATAGCTCAAACAAACTCCTAAATAAATGTTCTAAAGCAAAACTATAATGTCGATATGCAGTACATGTCCGGCATTCATTGCAAGCTTGTGAACTCTTAAAAGAGCTTCATTTGATTTATTTGTGACATTTCAATGATTCAATATATTACTTCAACTTAGCTCCAATAAAAACTGTCAAAAAATAAGAAAGCAAAACTGAGTTATTTGTAAAAGCCAAGCAAAAACATTATAGAAGAACTTAAAAAATCATTTTTATTAAAGATAAAAGTTGACTTTAAGAATGCAGAATACTATGTGTTTTCACTGCCACCTGTTAAGCAAAAGTTCCATCCCAGATAAGCTCATCACCTTGATGATAGGGGCTCAATAACACACCTTTTTTTGACAATTTTGAATTATATGGACATTTAAAACCAGCACCAGCACGCAAGAAGGGAAAGACATAATCTCGCACAAATTCTTCTTGCATATCCTTTACTACTAACTGACAAGCCCTACTTGCCTTGACCTTTGCTTCCAAACCTTCCAGTTCCTTGATTCCCTGCCAAAACAGTCAAGGATGTAAGCAGTATAGATTACGAGTATACCTGTAGAGAATAATAAAATAATAAAGTATCGAAAATATAGTTCGAGTTAAGTAAAAACCACGCTCTCATTAAAATAGATAAGCCCCTTCTGTGTGGTGCTTGAAGGTTGATTGGCTTTTGTCTCCTAGGATACAACGAACAAAGGAGATTTTCAAGCACTTTACAAACCTGCCTTCTACGAACTGAACAAACACCGCTACTATCTCTCAGAAATAGAACCTAGAGATCTAAGAAGAATGAAAGAAAAGAATGGAAGTAGCTTCTACTTTTTTACCCACTAATAATGAAGCCAGGGAATTTATTTATAGGGGAAGAAAGATTTGTAACTTATAAGTCATTAATTTGTAACCTATACATTAATGAACAAAATTAAAACTAGCTCATTAGTATAGGAGTTACACAAATTAAAATATAAGTTACAAAACAAAAAATAATTAAAGATTAATTTGAATTTTATTCAAATAATCCAACAATCCCCCACATGAATAAAATTCACATTGCGAAACGATATTTTGACACGGAGATAGAGCGCACGGTAGACACAAGCATAGGATAGGTAGGAGTTACCCCTTGAACCTTCCCTTGTAAGAACATATTTACATTTCTAGAAAAATCAGTAGTCTCGTTGACCTTGAACTGTTTTTCTGTATTGTGAAATGATGATACATCCCCCACAAGTGTCATCCCTAAATTTGTTCAGTTCTCACTGTTAAGCCCATTTTGATCGTGAGCTTTATCCTGGTTCTGTGAGTTATACCCGAAATTAGCCCTCATAATTCCTTCTCGAAGCGACCCACTTCACTCACATAGGTGATCTCTTAAATAATATCAACGTATTATTTGATCGAATTATCGACACATAACGACCATTAAAAGCATAGCTTAGCCTTTTCCATATTTTATCACTGTTTTTCATTATAGGAATGGACCCGGGAGTAAAACCCCCTCAGTGATCTCATTAAGTCTTTACAGTTAGGTTGTCCTTTTGAACCAAGATCTTGGGATCTCCAGTCAACAAGGTTGGGTTTCCTTTGTAACGACTTTTCATATGGGCTTGAGTCTCATTCCTTTCGATGATTCTCAACTAACTCTCTTGTTAACCCTTTTGTTAGCGGATCCGCAGTGTTATATATTGACCTGATATAGTCAATAATAACTTTAGTTGAGAGTAATTTTCTTACGGAATTAAGTCAACGACAAATATGCCTCGACATTCCATATAAGTCTCATCCAAAAGACCAATTTTCCATTCTTTGTCATTCTGTCCGATTTTGTACGAATTCAAAAGAACATCATACTCTACCAAACATCAATGCTCCAATTCATAATTGAAATTACTAATTTTCAGCGTCCCAAAAATTAGAAATATCAATTCACCAATTTACCAAATTTGAGCGTCCTCAAATTGGCAATTCATTTTGAAATAGTCACTTATTTGAGCGTCCTCCAATTAGCAACTTAACCGTAATTTTTGAAGTCATTGATTTTGGTGCCCATTTAGACTCACGCATCTTTCACCAAATCTAAGTCTTTTCTCACGTGTCTGATTCGACGAACTGGACCTTCCTTTAATTTTTTCGAGAAAATATATATTCAAAAAATTGAAATATTTCTCGACACCATTAATATATTCTTGTGTATGTCAGGGATTTTTGACTTGTGCACAAGAAACTTATATGACCTACTGTCAGACACATACTCAATAAAATTACAATCCATTGTCTTTGGATTTAATTTTACCTTTTTCGGTTCTGTACCAGAACCTTTACAAAGCACCCCCACACTCATAAGAATTTCGAGTGTTCTACGTTTAGACTACACTAATAAGCTGAAAATCATACTCGTCTTCTTTCAGTTTAGGTGCATCCTCGATTAAGAACCTCATAAGGTTCAAGGTGATCAAATAGAACAACAATTTGTTCTTCCACCTTTTGAAATTCATCCCACTGACTGAATTTTTATGGTTTTTCCGCATGAGCTGTTACCGTTTCAACCGTATTTGGTGCCACAAAGGTCACTGTATTTAGACACTGCCTCGGCAGTCACACTCCCATCAGTCAAACTGGCCCAAAATTTCGTCGTATCTCAAATACACAGAAGAGATATAAGATTCCAATAACCCATATTCAGTAATTTATTCAGTGATTTATTCAGTGATTCTTGAACATCTGATGCGTTATAATTGACAACGTGTTGAATTTTTCTACCTTTTCAACATTCAAAATTATAATCCATCTTGCTAGACTAGGCATCCTTTGAATTATCTTTATAAACTCGTATGTCATTGTCATAACACACCCACACCAATACAAGAAATAATTAAAATAAAAATAAAATTGAAAGAACAAATCCAATATAAAGAATAAATATCTTAATATGTAACTCCACAATATTTGCAACTCGACAATATTTATTTCTAGATAAGCATATGCAATCTCGTTATAAAACTATTTGTAACATAATAATATAGATTTGGTAACAAAAAAAATATATTAGTCACATGCTTAAGCTACAAAAGCACAACTACATTGTACAATTACATGTATATAAAAATTTAGCAGCACCAATCACATATATTTCCTCACTATGAGATGTCATTTATTAAAATAAGTGTAACTTAATGGAAATATTAATGAGCTAATAACACATGCACGTTATAGAAAGCAAAAAACTTGAATCATCAACCAGTTTTTTTTCTTCTCAAAACAATGTTATATCAAACAATATTAAAATATGATATCTTTCGGTCAAATTCCTTATTGTAACACTAAATAGATGTCATGTCAATATCTATCCAGATTATTTCTTCAAAAATAACATCCACATGCTAGAGGCTAATTATTATATAATAATCACAAAGAAAGCAAAGTAGTACCAAACCTATTGGATAAACCAAGATTGATATATAACCCATGACAAACACATGCACTTGTAATCACATAGTTGCAGAGACAAGCAATTTGAATAATAAAAGATACATGCAAAAATCCAGTATATCTGACCAGATGAACCACAAGTTGACTAGCACATAAAGAGGTAGTATAATATCTAATAAAACCAACAAAATTAAGGTAGTCACAAGGTTCCAAAAATTAAATGCAGTGGGATCATTCGCATGGCATGAATCAAAATGACCCGGTAATATAGGGAAAAAATGTCACCACGATCATGCAAAGGACTAAAAAAATGATCAAATCAATCAAGCCAAATTAATCATGCTTTTCCTGTAATGCTAATCTAAAACTAAAAGAACTGATTCATGCATACATGATCAAATACTAACAATATTTTTTTTTTAAAAAAAATACCACGTAGAATCAATCTGCTCACTCGTATACTCCAAGATAAGACACACAAATCAGTTTATCAAAATTCTAGAGTTATCTGTTTTAAGCTTGTAAGCAGTATAGATTACGAGTATACCTGTAGAGAATAATAAAATAATAAAGTACCGAAAATATAGTTCGAGTCACGTGAATATCACGCTCTCCTTAAAATAGATATGCCTCTTCCGTGTGGTGCTTGAAGGTTGATTGGCTTCTGTCTCCCAGGATACAACGAACAAAGGTGGTTTTCAAGCACTTTACAAACCCGCCTTCTACGAACTGAACAAACACCGCTACTATCTCTCAGAAATAGAACCTAGAGATCTAAGAAGAATGAAAGAAAAGAATGGAAGTAGCTTCTACTTTCTTACCCACTAATAATGAAGCCAAAGAATTTATTTATAGGGGAAGAAAGATTTATAACTAACAAGTCATTAATTTGTAACCTATACATTAATGAACAAAATTAAAACTAGCTCATTTGTATAGGAGTTACACAAATTAAAATATAAGTTAGAAAACAAAAAATAATTAAAGATCAATTTGAATTTTATTCAAATAATCCAACAAAGGAAACATGGGATTTCAAAAAAATAGAGGTTCCAGGGGATAAAGTAGACTAAGATTGGACTTGGTTGCTCCTGGTTCTCAATAGGAACTACAAATGGACATGACTTTGTTGCTGAGAATCTAGCCTGTAAAATGTAGAGAACTTATGTCAAATGATTGACAAAGCTCACAATGTTAGAACTATTTCGTATATCATTTTTAATAAAACAAAATTTATGTCAAATTTTTACAATCATCCATTATTAAAGGTGTCCAACATTCATCTATGCCACAAGTAATTCACCCAATATACTAGATTACTAAGTTTGCATAGAACCAAGGATAATATATCAAAGAGTGGAAATTGCAGATAAGATCAAATACATATTCTCTTGAGATACCTTGGGATGACCCAAGGTATACATACAATTTAGTGTTACTGAATTTTTAACAATTTTGACTAAAAAACATAGCTAGGAATGATGGGTTTTGTTTTTCTAAATTTGAGCATAAGAGTAATCACCAACAAGAAATAAAAACCTAAACACACTCTATTGTATGTCGTACTGTATTTTTTTTAACATTTACGTCTTAAATACAGAAGAACTAGTTATAAGTTCCATAAGATACCTTAGTGACTACTTGAGCAACACGAACAAACCGCCGACATGAAAATATCAGTCATACATTGTAATCAAGACAACAAACAGTAGAAGAGCATCGTTTATCTAGAATTGAGAGCAGTCTAATTATAATTACCTCAAAAAGCATTTAGCAGTAGGGGCTGTCATTTCAAACTTCAGGAAATTCAAAACAGTAGATTCCATTTCCACACCCTGCAGCATTTAAAGATGCATGATACTCTCTTCAATGTTCCAAACAGATATTGTGTAAACAATTCTTAAAAGGTAGCTATAGTAGAAAATAAAAATACCTCATCCTTGAAGTATGTGTTATCAGTGATGTAACAGAACTCTTCCACTTGGGGGCACAAATCTCCTCATATTTAATGCTTTGTTCACGACATACAATCTTTAGGTTCGTCTATGATCGAATGCGAAGTTGATGCTTTGTTTGATGATTCAACCGAATCAGTCAATTCCCCTGCTGCTTCAAACCTTAAATTCACATCATTTCCAGAAGAAGGTATTGGCAATTCGGCATATTAATTTATATCATAAGGGGTGAGAGAGAGAGAGAGAGAGAGAGAGATAGTGATAGTGAGTGGGTGAGAGAGAGAGACGGAATTAACCTGAACTCGATGCTCCTTGAACCCTAATTTCCGCCGCTCTTTCTCAGAGGAGACTGAGGATGAGATTATAACTTTTCCCAAAATAATTTCTCTGTTTACTTTTGTCCAAAATTTTCAAGTCTCGCGCCCAAACCAATTTTTCTGCAGCCCAACTCATTTAGCTTTTCACCAAGTCCAGCCCATTTAATTTTCCATTCAACCCATCCCATTTAATTTGTAACTATTTCTTTTTTTATCCAAATAATTTCTAATCTTTTTAATTCTGCATATTATAATTATTACAATAAAACTACAAATTAGTTTGTAAAAATAAATAATTAGATCAGAATAAATAATTAGAGCATAATAAATAATTAAAGAAGTAATTTTATAATAAAAATTATTTAAATTTATCAAAATAATTATTAAATAATTTTATATTTAAATAAACTATTTTACTTCTTACGATATGTTCATAAATCAATTATTTGATATAATAATACTTTCTAAGACAAATCCATGAATTATTTATTCAAATCAAATATTTATAAAAATAAATTTTATTTTTGTATTAAATTTAAATTTTACTTTATTCTTAGTCTATAGCAACACACTGTATCATGTTACCTCCACTTAACACCTCAGTGACCTATGGCAACACAGTATTATAGGTTTAGTAACCCGCATAGTGTAGGTGTTATGATAGGGTGAAAATTTTACATCTATAGTAACATAATCTAAGGTAACACCCCCCCCCCCCCCCAAATGTTCAGTTAGGCCATCTATGGCGTAGTGATCATAAATATCAAAAGAACACATGAGCTAGAAAAAACTCACAAAACTTAAAATAAAGTAGAAAATCCAATATTTCACCTAAGAGTGCATCTCCCTGTCTCCAAAGTTATTATAAAAGTCCAACTAAAATGCTAAAAAATTCTGAAAACCAGCAATATAATGTCAATGAAATCAACATTGTCATCTAAACTCGATACATACATCTACATTAAACAAACAAAATACAGTACGCTTAATTGTTGAACCTGCATTAAAAAATAAAAATATATTAAATTAAGAAATATATGAAAGTAAAAGTTTAACATAACTTAAACAATGGCTTTAGAAACATTACAACAAGCAGTAACTTACTACTACTTTTTGCATTTATGTTGAGTATTCTCAACGATTTCAAAAAGTGAAGGATCACGGACATTTCTTCGTTTTAGTGAACCAATTGGTCTTCCTTTGTGTGGATAAATCCTAGGTTCAAGAGTCGGTGGAATAGATAGATCAACAATCTTGAAAATTTGTTCCCTCACGTATTTCTTTTGTGTGAGAGATAATCTTCGATATTTATTATAAACTATTTCAAGTAGACCTTCTATCTGTTCATTTTTGTTATCACCCCTTACAAGACGCCTCATGTTAAGTCTCCTTTGTGGATGTATATCTTCAAGTTGCAGGGGTTAAACTCGAGCTCTAATTATGTGAGCACACGGAAGCCCCATTGAACTCGTAAAGTTACCTCTACATGGTGATAGGACATCAGATTTTGCTAATCCATATTGCTTCAAAAGTTCTTCAAGTGCATAATTAGATACATGACCAACTATTTGCTTAAACAACAGAATCTGAAATTTATTTGATATGCGTATCTTCTCGGATGAAAGTCGGGCCTTGATTTCATGAAATTCATTTTCTGTAAATAGACAAAAAAAAATTTTTACACCACGAATGTCACCAGTAGAGACTTGGAGGTACCTTTTAAGTTTTAAATGTGCACTTTCAACTCTTGACGTCACATGATTCCCAAAGTGATTCACTTTATTCGTCCACGCATAAATAAATTTTTCCTTAAAGGGAAGCCAAGTTTTTTCAATATAGGCAATCAAATATGCATTATTCTTGTATTTCTCCATAAACATACTCCAAGCACTCAAAAATGATTCTTCTTCGGGTGATCTTATTACATATGTCCAAGTAGTAATAAATTATTCCCAATCATCTTTAGTTTTAAAAAATTTCTTGTATTTTGATATTATATTCTTTTCGATATGCCATACACACAAAAGATAAACAGTATTAGGAAAGATCATTTTTATAGCATTCATTGGTGCCAACTCACGAAAAGATCACTTTTATAGCATTCATTAGTGCCAACTCACCGTCTGTAACTATTGTCAAGGGTTGTCGCTCAAGTCCAAGCATTTTTGAAAACTATCAAGTGCCCACTCATAATCTGAAACTTCTTCCTTTTGCATAAATACTATCGCTGAAAAAAAAGTGGTGTTAAAACTTGTAACTCCAACAATATTGAGAAGAGGCATACTATATTTATTTGTTTTGCAATCGATAAGAAAAGTAGAGGAATAACTTCTTGTCAATGTAATCGATGAAGGATGTGCGATGAATAAATGAGTCAGATGTCCATCATGATCATGCTTTACATTATATAAAAACTCATCTTGTCCCAAATTCTTGAAATACGGCCTGGATCATTGTACATCCGTACAAGCTATCTTTTCGAATTTTCACCCTTACTTTATAAATACTTCTCGAAATAGACTGAAGGTTTGTATTGTTATGACGAAGAGAAGTAAGAATTTGCCTTGGGGAAATTCCAAACATTGTCATCTCTTGAATGTGAATAAGCTCATTTTCTAAAAATCGTCGATGAGTTGGATGCCCAGACATGTCACTAGAAGGATCATGATTACGTATCATATTTTTGATTTCAATCTCCCAAAATCTATCACTTTTACATCTTCCCCAAATTTCAAATGGACACTGAAGTGATCGAGTTCCGATTGTTCTTTTAACTAACGTTGCATTACAGGAGGATTATTTTTACATTGTTCTCCTCCTCGATCCTCGATCACAGTCAACTCTCACATAACGATCTTTTTTTTTACTTCTTGATAACTGTTGCAAAGCCAAATGTCGAAGCAGCTCAACGTATACAAGACAAGAATTTTTCAGGTTCTGAGTAACGCGTTGTTGATATTGACATAAATTTTTTTCCAAAATGGCGTGCATCAGACACCTCATTGTAACCTAGTAAATATTAAGTAATATTTTATTAGTTCAGAATCTTATATTGAAGCAGGTAATATGCACATTAATTAAGAAGTTTGCAGGTGCATAAAATCACTTAAATCGACAAGAAGAGATAGTTAGAAATAGAATCTCCGCCAATCTATGCATAAAAACCATTATATGTAATGGAAAAAGAGGTAACGAGCAATGTCAATTTATGAAATTATTCATCTATTCATGATGTGCCCAGCTTTTGGATCAACTCCACGAATACACAAACAGAGTTCTCCTGTATGACACATGAGTAGAATCCTAGGTATTCTTAGAGGAATACAGGACAATCTTTCATATATGGCTCTCTCTGGATCTTTCAACATATCTTTTAAACACATTTGATAACCGACATGATAGTTCCCCTGTAATTGTTGGTTGGCAGTTTTAAATTGTTTGTTTTACGCTCACATACAGAGACTCGAAATCAAGAAGTTCATAATAATTCCCACTATAAATATAACACTAGTATAGATTCCATTCCAATCATAATATACTTATAAAATTTCTAAGATAGGTTCATATTTGATTGTCATAAGACAGCTAGCATCGAGCCTTGAAGTTAACATACACCTCTGGTTGTTACTAGGTGCATTATTAGTGATTTATTTTTGGGGATTGGTCCATATAGTAATGAATTACTTGTTAGCATACTGTTTCGAAGGTTATCTAGCATAACTACTCTTGGTGATCACATCACAATTTTTAGTAATTTTAATGATGTTTGATTGATTTAATGGCATATGCTTCTAATTTACATTTGTAACTCAATTATTTTTGCAACGAAAACTTAATAGTATAATAGAATGCATAGAGTAAAAGTTTCAAGAGCACAAATTTGATTTAAATTAGGCATAATTAAAAAGAAAGGAAGTACACAAATTAGAAAAAATGACAAAAATACGTCTGTTTTTAGAGTTTGTGACAAAAATACCTCTTTTTAAAATTTTGGTCAAAAATACCCGTCTAATACGCATTTTTCAGTTGGGTATTACTAATACGTATTTTAAAAATGAGTAATTCGTATTAAAAAAAGTTGAAAAAAAAATAAAAAAAAATAAAAAAAAATGAGATACGCATTCACAAAATGCATATCACGATTCTGGTGATACGCATTTGTGATATGCGTATCACATGTTCTGCACTTTTTTTTTATGTAATACCCATTTTTCAGATGCGTAATAGATTTACCCATTTTTAAAATGCGTATTAGAGGGGTATTTTTGGCCATAAACTCCAAAAAGTGGTATTCTTGTTACAACTTCTAAAAAAAAAGGTATTTTTGATCATCACCCCACAAATTACCTTCGTCATTAGAGTTACCTAAAAATCCTGAATTAGAGAAAGGGCTGAATAGTTCTGAAAGATTCTCAACACTATGTGATTTGATCAAGTCAATTCATTTAATTCTAACAATTCTCTATCTATAATCTTATCTATAATCTGAGGTTGGAAAATTTCTCCTTTAGGACTCCCCATTGATGCAAGGGTTTAACCCTGGACAAAGTGAAACGCAAGGGGATACTAAACAAATACTCTAAGACCTCCAACTATTAATTAATAGTAATAAAAATAATAAAATATTTAGTGAATAAAAGAAACATGATTAAAGAAAGGGTATTTTGGTCCAAAAATGAATCAGGGTAAATAAATTTAGGGTGTCCATAAATCAGCACCCTTTAAAAATTTTAGGGTACGTCATGGCTAATTCTGGGTACCGCATGGCTTCACGCCAGTCAACAGTGATGCACTGTACAAAATTATAATATTTTACTAAGATAGTCCTATCGCCAAAAAATGCACTAATCAGAGTTACAAATTAGAGCATCTTCAAATGACACTCATCTGGCACCACTTTTATTTTAGCAAGAAAGTCGATCCTCTATCAACAGAATATGTTCCCTGAAAACATTCACCTTGTGACTACACTCTTCAAAATAGCTACCTTATCTTCATGATTGTTCACATATTTGTGATATCTAAACATTTCCAGTAATACTAATACAAAGAAAGCAAAAAAAAAAAATAAACTCCTATATTGTAAATGACTTACTGAGCTTTAGGAACATCTACTAATTCCAGCAATTCTACCTTTTATATTATCTCCTGACTACATTCTTCAAAATGGCTATATTGTCTCCATGATGGTTCAAATTTTTGTGATACCTATAGTCCTGTACAGTTTCCGGTACCATGCAAGCAAAACAATATAAACCCCTGACTTTAAAATGACTTACTGAGCAGCCAAGTTTAGAACATGTAATTATGCCATCACGTTGGCACTTCATTGATAGCTTAGGAGCAAGGCTCCTTATCCCATTCTCTCGTATGACCAAAAGGTCAGTGGTTCAGATACTCAATTATCCTTTCCTGTATACATGTACTATGTATACCATACTTAAATGCAATGAAAATATGTAATAAACCCAAAAAAATTCAAAGAATTACCTATCAGGCCCATCAAACCTTAACTAGAGAAGAGTTGAACCTGGTATTTTCATTGTATTATTAACCTGTAGCCTGGCTCTCTGACGTCATGTAAACTTTGGCATTGGCTATCAGACGACAAATGTACAGATCATTGTGCATTCTGACCACACATATCATTAAAAAAAAAAAAAAGACGAAAGATTTCATTAATTGCAAAAGTGTCAAATTTTAATTTACCATTTTTTCAGCTACAGCCTTTAAACACCATATAAATATCATCCAGTTCCTTCCCATTTACATCATAGGGAAACTAAAAAGCATTAATGCTAAATCTTGGTGCATGTATAACAAGGAGTATACTTCCTTATAAACTGCATCTATAGCATAAGCATTTCATTATACCTCCAGAAGCTTAGATGTCAGGCGAGTGGAAACCACTGTAAAAAAAGACCAATCAAAAAGGACCAACTGCTTCTCCATATTTAAAATTATTAAACTAACGAGAAAAGCAACATGCAGAAATCTTGATGCCTATTGGTACACTAAAAATCCTGCATCTGTAGGTGAATGTTTTTACAGGAACTACAGAGCCAATTAACTGCCACTAATCCCTAATCAATCTTAAAAACACCTAATTTAAGCATGCAAAATCCTCAACTACGGCCAGTACACCAGCCTAACATATATGTCCACAACTTCTAACATTGCATATTTGCAGCATATATAATAGAAATCATCATGCCTTGGTGCATTATTTGAGAGCAGTCAGAAGACCAAATGGAGCATGGACGCACGGTTCCTTTGAGAAATCATCAGTGCAAGGTAAAGTGTCAACTCCATTATCCTCTAATGGTCGATATCTGTTTACACCAGAATTCGGGGGAATAAGTAGGTGACGAGAATAAAGAGATATGATTAGACCCATCCTTAATAATTTAAGGTCTCTTTTTAGCTTCTGTAAACATACTATAAAATTTAAAGCAGTGTAGCCAATAGGCATGCAGGTGTTGAATTAGATCTTAAGCTTTCAAAAACTGCAATACCTTGGGAAAATTCACCCAATACCTCAAGTGCTGAAATGTACCTGGTGTCTCTTGCATTAAAGTAGGAGGTAGAAGTGAAGGAATTTTATGGCATGGTATCCCAATGGATGAGTTTTCACTAGGTCACGCTTTACAAAAAATATGGATGCATAATCCTCTGAACATTCACAACTAGGCTGAGAAACTAACCATTTATCTTAAACACCGGAGGCAATCATAACAGCTTGAGCTAGCATACGGGTGAGGTTAGCAACTGCAGCTGCATATTTAGTCTGATTTATTTGTATTCTCTTTTGGAATCCATATAATATCCTGCCACAAATGAGAAATCAGCGATGCAGGCACCAACATCTGTGCATATGCAGCAAACAATACAAAAGTATAATAACAAGAATGATGTGCCATCCATTAAAATCAAGCCTGTCAAGCAGTTTTGATTGTAAGGAGGTCAATTTTATAATCCTGCAGAGAGAAGATTAGGCAAAACAGCAACCAATGATAAATCACCAATGGGATTAATTTAGTAGATTACCCAGGACATTGTACATTAGAAAACTAACATATTCAACTCAAATTCCTATTGAGGCAATATGCTTTATAGCCTAGTATTTCAGCACTGATTGAGATGAAGAAAATTCCTATTAATATATAAAAACAGAGCAAAGATACAGAACTCACTTTGAATTCAGACATGTCCAACACACACATCCCTAAAATACTATAATGTATGAGCAGTCAAATATAAATGAACTCAAGCATGTACATATAAAGATGAGAAGAGTTCATATTTCATACCATGCAACACAAGCTATGTGAAAGCTGAAGTGCTTCCTCCCACCTGTCAACTTTTATAAGTCCTTTGATAAGGCTTGTGAAATCACTGATCTCAGAAAGTCCACCCTTACGTATCATGTCCGCATATAACCCAAAAGCCTTCTCAAAATTATTTGAATAACAGAGACTCTCAATCAAAGAAGGAAACACATCAGTCTTTATGTATGAACCAACTAAAGATGATGAAATGTCCTCGTGAAGCTTCAGAGCTACTTCAAGTCTTCCAGCCTTCCGGAAACTGTCGATCATTAGTCCATACACTGGAACAAGTGGAATAGACTCATATTTATTCATCTCATCCAAAAGATCAAGGCTGCTTATGAAATCACGGCTGAAGCCATCAATGACCTTACTATAGCTAGCTACATGCCTAGGCCAATACGTTTGCTTCATCTCCTCTAGCAGTTGATGAGCCTCATCCAAAAGGCCAGCAGCACAACAATGATTTATTAGAACTCTATATGTGACATAGTTTGGAGCACAACCCTTGGCTCCCATCTGTTTCAATAAATCAAGACTTTTAAAAACTTTACCAGCTTTCCCAAGCCCATCCATCATGGCAGTATAAGTGACAACATTTGGATGACAACCCTTCTCTTCCATCATAAGCATAAGCTTGTAGGCTTCATCAGTCTTCTGAACTTTACATAGACCGTCAATCATCTCTGTATAGATTACAACATTAGGAGCGCAAGAACTCTCGAGCATCTTAGATAACACCCTTAGTGCAAGATCAAGTCGTTTGACCTTGAAAAACCTGTCAATTAAAGAGCTGTAGGTATAAGCATTCGGACTGTAACCGTGTTCGGACATTTTAGAGAATATCTCCTGAGCTTCATCCAGCTTGTCAACCTTGCAATATCCATCAATTAAAGCATCATATACGATATGATTTGGCTCACAACCTTTTGAAGACATCACATCTAATAGGTTACGAGCCTCTTTAACTCTATGTGCTTTGCACAATCCATCCACCAAAGCTCCATATGTAACAACATTTGGCTCCATTGATTTGTTGCCATCAACCTCGAAATACATAGTAACATCGGTGGATTCTTTAATTTCCATCATTCTTGCATAAATCTGGCAGGCTTTGTCTGTCTCTCCAGATTTACAATATCCATCAATCAGTGCACTAAATGTAACAATATTTGGTACACATCCTTCCGCAAGCATTAGCTGAAAAAGCTCATTTGCATCAGACACCTTTCTTGCTTTAAGGTAAGAATGTATAAGAGCTGTATAAGTCACCACGTTAGGGGCACAACCATCCCTGACCATTTCATCAAACCAGCTGCGAGCCTGCTCTATGAGACCAGCTTTACAAAAACTATCTATCAAAATTGTGTAAATATAGACATCTGGAACAATGCCATACCTTTTCATTTCGTTGAACAACAGGAAAGCTTTATCTACCTTGGAGGCGTTACACAGAAAACTGATAACATGTGAATATGTGCTAGTATCAGGTATAAAACCTTTTGCCATCATTTCACAAATGATTTTCTGAGCTTTCTCAAATTTTCCTACCCCGCATAGGCATCTAGCAAAATTGCTGACATTAATTTTATTTAACACAACCCCTGCATCAAGCATTTGCATGTATGCTTTTTCAGCAAGGTCTATTTCCTCTAAACTCGGTAACTCTTTCTTTCCACAAATACCACCAATCAATATGTTATACACCACGTAGCCAGGTGGGCAACCACATGCTACCATTTTCCGAAGCAACTTGTATGCATACATGCACTCTCCTGTTTTGCAAAAGGCATGAACCAGAGAATTAAAAATTTTAGGAGTTGGATAACAACCCTCTGTAATCATCATACTTAAAATTCTCTTACATCTTCCAAGCTTCTGTTTATTCAAGCACCCACAAAGCAATATCTTATATGTGACAGCATTAGGGAGACAAGAATTAGTCCGCATTATATTCAAAACATCCATAGCTTCTTCAAAAAGGGAAGCTTCACACAACCCAGATATCATTTGAGTAAAAATCACAGTATCAGGGGTAAACTCTTCCTTGTGAATCAAATCAAGCGCTTGTTTCCATTTACCTGTTTTACAGAAAGAATAAGCAAAACAACCCAACGTATACGTATCCATAAGAAGCCCAAAATGAAGCATATCCTTATGAAGCAAAATAGCAGTATCTAACTTATTAGCTTCTAACAACACCTGAAGCAATGCATTATATGTCCCCCGGGATGGCGTATACCCAAAATCCTTAAGGCGAGCAAGCTCCTCTAAAGCCAAATTCCAACAACCGTTCTTGGAATACTTAGTAATCAAAACATTAAGTAATATCCGGAGAGCCTCCTTATCATGGTGTTTAAGATCACCCAAAAGCTGGTCGGAGAGTTTACGAATGTGGGAGCAACCCAAAACATCCAAAAAAGTTTCATAAACAGGAATGGAATGAGAATACCCAATTTGTCTACCGGCCCAAATGAAAAACTCAAGACAACAGTGAGGATTAGGCAAAGACTTTAAGACACGAATAACGAAATCATGATTCAATTTAGGTCTAAAACGTCTGAGTAATTGATCATCGTTACAAGTAAATGCAGAAACAAGGGAGAAAACATCATCATTAATGGTGGAATCAGGCAAAAGAGCAACATTGAGATTGGGATGATGAGATGATTGTGTGAATTTGAATCTACGGAAAGTGAGAAACAGAGCTACTTGCCTTCTCATCGTCTGTGCCTCAGGGGCCTTTCCGCTTTTCTTAGGATTCCTTCAATTTTTACTAAAAAAAAATAATCTTATTTTATCTCTTTTTGTTCTCGAGCATGCTCTAGAATGTTCTTTAGCTTATGCTGTAATGGTCCGGGCGTGGCATGACTCATGTTTTAGATTTTTTCATCACCTCACTTATCATTTTTTAAGAATTTATTATTTAATTATTATTTTTTTCTTTTACTCACTAATTTTAGGTTCGTATTTGTTTTTAACACTAATATTAGATTCGGATTTGATTATTAGCATTATGTCAATTTTTCCTAGCATTATTAAAATATAGTGGTAGTCTGTAATATTTTAATGATTTGATATATGTCTATATCTTTATATATAATACTCCATATGTCCTTAAGACGTTTACCTTGATGGTGATGAGAATTTGACAAGCATTATAAGGCTCCTAAAAGATGTAGTTTAATGAATTATTTTTAATTTTTTTTCTTCTAAATAATAATTTAACGTTTAATTTTTTATATCCAAAAAAAATCTTAAAAATAAGTTATAAAACTATGTTTGTAAGATAAATATCTTGTGAGAGTTGTTTGATTTAATATTAAATTCACATTATTAAAGCATTATTATATTTTTGTGTTTATGTATATACTTGTTTCACAATTCTATTAGAATGCATGGGTTTATAATTTTGATTTTGGGTCAGTAAGAGTTGCATGAAAGAGTTGTGATTGGTGATTTCATTGGGTTTTTGAAAGTGTCGTTTGATAAAATATTGATATGTAATTTTTTTAATTTTTTTATAAGTACTTTATGATCAGTTTGCTAATTTGATTATATTGAATTTTTTATTTTTTTTATTTCTCAATAATTTTAGTACGGATTGCGATACCTCTTCCTAATAATTTTGGTTTTGAGCATAGTACCCTACCTAAAAAGTAACAGACATATATGAACTGATTTTATGCGTCTGTTTATAATGTATATACATCTGTTTTGACTAGATGTTTAAAACAATACATGTTCTTCCTATAACATACGTATATAATTCAGATATTATACGACTGCTTCATATGCATCTAGCAAACTCAGACACATATAAGCTTTCTTATAAGACACATATGACACTTTTTGTACTAGTTATCACTATATTTTAATAATGCTATAGAAAATTAACAAAATACTGATAATCAAATCCGAACCTAACGTTAGTGACTAAAAAAAATCTGAACCTAACATTAGTGAATAAAACAAAAAAAATTATAGTTGAGTGGTAAGTTTCTAAACACACAATAAGTTGGGTGACAAAAAAATTCATTTTCCCTTTAGCAATACTGAAATACAGTGTATATAATTTGTGAAATATATTAGTTTTTTGCGATTAAAAAATATAGCATGTAATTTCTAATAATTTAATTAAAGTATACAAAAAATAACAAATGAAGTAGTTTAGACTCAATGATTATTTAGATGCTTAAGTGATGGTTTATTTTGTTACATTTATTTGTATTCTTTTTTAGGATTTGTCGATTCTATTATTGTCTGTGATCTCTGAGTTGAATATGTTTTTGTGTATTATAATTTGAGTAGTTCTCTATATATAAGTATAAGGTAATGAAAATTTATTACAAATGAATTAAAGGATGTCTCAGCCCAATATAAAATTTCTAATGTTGAAGTGTCGGTATAATGTTTTTAAATACTTCACGCCAATGTTTATCTATATATCTTAATAACTACTCCTTATTTTACCCATGACCCAAATCCTATATATTTTGATATATCCATGGACTATCCAATTAACTTCAATTGACTCATCTTAATTACTATTTACCTATTTTTGAATTTTAAAATCAATCTCATATCTAATCAAATTAAATAGCCCAATTACTATATTTACACATCCAATTGGTTTTTTTGAAATTCAAATTTCCTTAATTATCTCATATCCAATCAAATTACCTAATTAATATTATATGTGTGCTACTCAAGATCCACAATTTTAGGCACAATAAAACTATCTATTCAAATATATCTACCTTCAAAAACCACTATTTCAAATTACATCAGACATTTATCTCTCTCATTCTTCTATTTTCAATTGTTTTCTTTTTATTCGACTTTTTACTCTTTTTTTTGTAATTTTAGTATAATTTTTTGTATTGATTTGATATGTCGTCTCTTTTACTCTTTCTTTTTTTGTAATTTTAGTATTCTTTTTTGTATTGATTTGATATGTTGTCTCTTTTACTCTTTCTTTTTATAATTTTAATATTATTCTTTTGTATTGATTTGATATGTCATCTCTTTTACTCTTTCTTTTTTGTAATTTTAGTATTATTTTTTTATATTGATTTATTATGTTTGTATAAATATTCTTAATCAACATTTATAATTTGAAATACAAAAAGCAAGCTATCTATGGAAAAAGATTTTAGACTAATCAACCATGCATGATTTGCTCCTTTATTTGTTATATTTTTAAATTTTGAATTTCATACTTATCTATAGAAACTATCAATCCTTGATTTGTAAATTGAGTTAAATTAGATTGATATATACACGTCAGTTATTCTTTTTCTCTCAAATTTCAAATCTCAGAATCTCATTTTCTCTCTTTCTTTTTGCAGGTTACATGTAGATTTTAATTGAGTTTCATTTGCTAATGCAACACAATGAACAAACAGGTTAGTACACCACATTTCTTTTTTTTCCGTTTTTCTTTTTATTCTTCTCTTCACTCCTTCCTTTATGTAATTTTAGTATTGTTGTTTGTTAGATATATTTGTGATGTCATGTCGAATATGATTTGTGTTTAGTTTTCAGATCTTACTTAACAGGACAAATCAGGACTTAACTGAAAATCAGTACTTATACTGAAGTCAGGACTTAAGATATCAGAACTTAAGTTGTCAGAACTTAAGTTATCAGGAGATATTTATCAAGAGATAATATCAGGACTTAAGGAGACGTTCAGATAAGGAAGGCGGCTGATTGAAAGGAAAGAAGATCGAGACAAATATAAGAAGAGATATGCATGGAGAAGAATTCTATGAAGAATAGAATATTTGGAAGAAAAGATAACTAGTTGATATATATTAAGAAGCAGAATTATATTCGATATTAATTAGAAGATTATCTTGTAACTGTGTAGTATATAAACACAGACATTTGTTCATCACTGAGAGAGAACTGTTCTTTGTAACAGAGTTTATTGTGTTGAATAAAATCTGCGTTTTGTTACTTGAGTTCTTATATTCGATTTGATTGTAGTAAACACTGTATTCAACCCCCTTCTACAGTGTGTGTGACCTAACAAGTTGTATCAGAGCCATCTGTTAACATACATACAATAAAGATCCAAAAATAATCATGTCTGAAGAAGCACAAACTCCAACCAAGCCCACCAAAACTGAGGAAACTCCAAAGACTCAAATCCATAATCGATATGAGACTATTAGGGTTCCCATACTGAAACCTTCTGAGTATCCCATATGGAAGGTGAGGATGTCTATGTTTCTGGAAGCTACAGATACAGAATACCTTGACAGAATTAATGAAGGACCGCATAAGCCAACCAATCTCTCTGTTATAGTTACAGATCGGCCAGCACAGACTGTACCAAAGGAGAAAATTGAATATACAGCTGAAGATATCTCATTTATTGCAAAGGATGCAAAGGTAAGACATTTGCTGCACAGTGCCATTGATAATGCCATGTCAAACAGGGTAATTAACTGCAAGAATGCAAAGGAGATATGGGATGTCTTGGAGACAAGATGCCAGAGAACTGATTCAATTAAGAAGAACAGGAGGACTATACTCACTCAAGAGTATGAGCACTTTTACTTAAAACCTGATGAGTCATTAACTGGCTTATATGACAGATTTGTCAAACTCTTGAATGATCTGTCATTGGTAGATAAGGAATATGATCTTGAAGATACTAATCTTAAATTCCTTTTAGCTCTTCTTGAAAGTTGGGATTTGAAGGCCACAACTATAAGAGACAACTATGCTCTTGAAGAAACTACTCTTGATGAAATTTATGGTATGCTCAAGACTTATGAACTTGAGATGGATCAAAGAAGTAAGAGGCATGGGAGAAAATCAAGGAAAGTTGCTCTTATGGCTGAGGAGGAATCCCCTAAAGTGGTTGTCTCAAAAAAAGGCAAAGGAAAGGCTCTCATCACAAAGTCTGATACTGAGTCATCAAGTCTTGATAGTGATGAGGATTCAGAAACTGAAAGTCTATCTGAGATGGACCCTGATGAAGAGATGATGAAGCTGTGTGCTCTTATGGTGAAAGGAATCACAAAGATTGCATACAGGAAATTCAGAAAGGGAAAGAAGTTTTCCAAGAAAGGTGCAAGTTCTGATAAGAAAGGTTTCAGAAAATCTGAAGGCAAAGGAGGAAAGTCTGATATAGGAGATTACTCAAATGTCAAATGCTACAACTGTGGTGAGAAAGGCCACATATCTCCTAATTACAAGAAAGGAAAAAGTGAAAAAGGAAAGGCTCTTGTCACAAAGAAGAAAAGCTGGACAGACACTTCAGATTCTGAAAGTGAGGTGAACTATGCCTTGATGGCAAATGCTGATAGCAGTTCTGAAACTGCTGAGTTAAAGGTACCTCAAACAACTTATGCTTTTCATACTGATGATATTACTGAGCTGAGAAGATATCTTAAAACCATGTTCATTAGTTATAGAGATCAAACTTTAACATGTGAAAGACTAACTTCTGAAAATCTTGTTTATAAAAAGAGGAATGATTATTTAAAAAAAGAGTTAGTTATGTTCCATCAAACTCAGAAAAGATAGAGATGATGCTTTCTATGTTAGAGATGAAGTGCTTAAAATGAATGAATCTCTAAAAACTGAGTTAGAAAAGGAAAGAGAGATTATCAGGACTTGGACTAACTCTGGCAGAACAATTCAGAATTTGTTAAGTAGTGGAAACTGGAAAGAGGGCTTAGGTTATGGAGATGATAAGAATAATAAAAGAACTGTAGAAATTTAACCTATAGTTGTTAAACAAAAGCCAAAGATAAATCATGTTAAGTTTGTAGCTGTAAAGTCTAATATTGATAAATCAGAAGTTAAAGAGAAATTAACTTCTGACAAACTAAAACAGTATAAGTTAACTGAAGTTAACATAGGCTTAATGACAAAGAAGCAACTTAAGCATAAGCTGAAAGATGTTAAAAATTTAAACAAGGTAAAGCCACCTAGGAAAAATAGGAATGGAAAGGTAAGTGTGAATAAAAGCAATGATTATAAGCCTGTTCCTAATGCTCCTAGAAAGAAATGTTATAACTGTGGAAATTCTAACCATCTGGCTTCTTTTTGCAGGAAGAATAAGAACATAAACTCCTTACCTTCAAAATCAGGAGTTAAGAGTCAGTCTGTTAGATATAGGCCACAAAATCCTTGTTTTTATTGTGGTAGTTTATGGTATTCCATTTATACTTGTAAGGCATATCATAGTTTGTACTATGATTATTATCAAATAAAACCTTCTTTAAAGAAAGTTAGCATTATTCCTTCTAGTGTAAGTTCTGATGCAAAGTCTGATATTGTAAATTCTGATAAGAAAACTGTTAACAGAAACTTTGATGCTAAATCTGCTGCAAATGTTAACAAACTTAATAAGGCCAAAGGATCCAAGCAAGTCTGGATCCTTAAAACTAATCATTAGTGGTATTTGTGATTGCAGGGAAACAGGAAAAACATCCTAGTTCTGGACAGTGGATGTTCAGGACATATGACTGGAAATAAAGCCCTGCTATCAGACTTTGTGGAGAAAGCTGGCCCAGGTGTTTCCTATGGAGATGGCAACATGGGAAAAACTCTGGGATATGGAAATATCAATCTTGGGAATGTCATTATTGAAAAAGTAGCTCTAGTCTCGGGACTTAAACATAATTTGCTGAGTGTTAGTCAAATCTGTGATAGAGGTTATCATGTGGATTTCTTTGAAGAACACTGTGAAGTTGTAAGCAAATCTACAGGCAAAGTTGTTTTGAAAGGATACATGCATGGTAACATTTATGAAGCCAAGCTTTCAACAAGTTCTGATGGTTCTGCAATCTGTCTGCTAAGTAGAGCATCAATTGAAGAAAGATGGGATTGGCAAAAGAAACTCTCTCATTTAAATTTCAGCAATATAAATGAACTAGTCAAGAAAGATCTTGTGAGAGGAATGCCAAAATCAGTACTTGCTCCTGATGGCCTTTGTGATTCATATCAAAAGGCAAAATAAAGAAAGTCTTCATTCAAGAGCAAAACTGAATCTTCAATTCTTGAGCCTTAAAACCTACTACATGTTGATCTATTTGGTCCAGTGAATGTCATGTCTATTGCAAAGAAGAAATATGCTATGGTCATAGTGGATGAGTTCACCAGATACACATGGGTGTATTTCTTGCACATAAAAAGTGAAAATACATCTATCTTGATTGGTCATGTCAAACAACTGGATAAATTGGTTAAAGACTCTGTGGAAATCCTAAGAAGTGATAATGGCACTGAGTTCAAGAATTTGATTAAGGAAGAGTTCTGCAAGGACCAAGAAATGAATTCTCTGCTTCTGGAACTCCACAGAAAAATGTAGTTGTTGAAAGGAAGAATAGAACTCTTATTGAAGCTGCACGAACTATGATGAAGCAAAGTTACCAACCTACTTTTGGGCTGAAGTTGTGCAGACTGCTTGTTTTACTCAGAATGCAACACTTATCAACAAGCATGGAAAGACACCATATGAGATGGTGAAGAAAAAGAAGCCAAATCTGAAGTACTTTAATGTATTTGGATGCAAGTGTTTTGTTCTTAAGACTCATCCTGAACAGCTATACAAATTTGATCTAAAAGTTGATGAAGGAATTTGTGTTGGATATCCACTTTCCACAAAAGCCTTCAGAGTCTACAATTTAAGAACAAGGGTTGTCATGGAATCTATCAATGTCTCTTTTGATGATAAGAAGATTACGGGACTTGAAGATTTCAATGATCATGATCAGTTGAGATTTGAGAATGAAGTTTTAAATTCTGATTCTGTAAATCCTGATAGTCTAAATCCTGACAGTCTAAATCATGATATTACAAACTCTGATGGGTTAAACTCTGATGTTATTGAAACTATGGTCACTATGCCAAAGGAAAATGCACCTATGCAGGGGGGGCATATTGAAGATCCAACCACATCTCAAGAAGTATCAGAACCAAGAATAGGCTCGTCAAGTTCTGATTCATCAAATTCTGATGGGGCAAGTTCTGATAATTGTGGTAACTCAAATTCTGATAATTCTGGAAACTCAAATTCTGAAGGATCCAACTCAGAGAGCATAATTTCAGGGAGAGCATCAGAAAATGTTGATGGAGACAGCATGGATCATGGGGGAGCATCCAGTTCTAGAGATAATCTTTCATCTGCAAGAAAGTGGACTAAAGCACATACACCTGACTTGATTATTGGAGATCCTGAAGCAGGTATAAGAACTAGAACAACAACATCAAATGAATGTCTCTGTCACTCTTTTCTTTCTCAGACTGAATCAAAAAAGTGGAAGAAGCTCTTCAAGATGCTGATTGGGTGCAAGCAATGCAGGAAGAGTTAAATGAATTTGAAAGAAATAAAGTCTGGACCCTAGTGCCATGACCAAAGAACAGATCTGTTGTTGGTACAAAATGGGTGTTCAGAAACAAAACTGATAGTGATGGCATAATTACAAGGAATAAAGCAAGGCTGGTTGCAAAAGGATATTCTCAACAAGAGGGAATTGATTATGATGAAACATTTGCACCAGTTGCTAGATTGGAAGCCATAAGGATATTTTTGGCTTATGTTGCTCACAAAAAGTTTACAGTCTTTCAAATGGATGTAAAAAGTGCTTTTCTTAATGGAGAATTGGAAGAAGAAGTATATGTTGAACAACCTCCAAGTTTTGTAGATTCAAAATTTCCTCATCATGTCTACAGACTTGATAAAGCACTTTATGGCCTTAAGCAAGCTCCAAGAGTATGGTATGAGACATTAGCTCAGTTTCTTCTGGAAAGTGGATTTAACAGAGGGACTATTGACAAAACATTGTTTTATCTCAACCATGGAAAGGACTTACTTTTGGTGCATATATATGTTGATGATATCATTTTTGGTTCTACAAATGACAGACTTTGTAAAAGGTTTGCCAAGCTAATGCAGTCAAGATATCAAATGAGTATGATGGGAGAACTTAACTATTTTCTGGGCCTTCAAGTCAAGTAGAATGAAGAAGGAACTTTTATTTGTCAATCTAAGTACACCAGAAATTTATTGAAGAAATTTGGAATGCAAGACTGTTCAAGTGCATCCACTCATATGGCCATTGCAACAAAATTGGATAAGGATACTGGTACATCAGTAGATATTACTGATTACAGAGGTATGATTGGCTCACTACTCTATCTAACTGCAAGTAGACCTGATATCATGTATGCTACCTGTCTTTGTGCAAGATTTCAAGCAGATCCAAGAGAACCTCACTTAACAGCTGTAAAAAGAATTTTCAAGTACCTTAAGGGTACAGCTGATCTAGGATTGTGGTATCCTAGGGTATCAGACTTTAAGCTAATAGGTTACTCAGATGCAGATTTTGCAGGATGCAAAATTGACAGGAAAAGCACAAGTGGAAGCTTCCAATTTCTTGGAGGCAGATTGGTTTCTTGGTTTAGCAAGAAACAGAAGTCAATTTCCACATCAACTGCAGAAGCAGAATACATTGCTGCAGGAAGCTGTTGTGCACAAATTCTTTGGATGAAGAATCAGTTACTGGATTATGGGTTAACATATTCTAAAATCCCTGTTTACTGTGATAATCAAAGTGCTATTGCTATGACAGGTAATCCAGTTCAACACTCAATGACAAAGCACATCAACATAAGGTACCACGTCATAAGGGAACATGTGTATGAAGGTACAGTGGAATTTCATTTTGTTCCAACAGATCAACAACTAGCAGATATCTTCACAAAACCACTGTGTGAAGCTACTTTTACAAGATTGGTAAATGAACTTGGAATGGTTTCAGGTTCTTTCCCTAAATCTGCTTAGTTTATGTTCTGATACATCAGACTTTATGATCAGTATTTACAGATATTTCTATCTTTGTGTATTTTGTGCTTACAATTGAAAATTTCTAAGTGCTGATTGTTGTCTGATGTGAATTTCTAAACTCTGATAGTGATATGAATGTTTCTGTGATTATTCAATCCAATGAGGATAACTGTGCTAGATGCTGACCTAGTAGTCTTAAATATACTAATAATCCCATATTTGAAGTAATTGTTTATGTGGAAATCTTTTAACACAAGCAAATTCTGATATTGAGCTTGGTTAAAGTTTACTTTGTGTATCTTATTACTAAGTCAAAAACTAGAATAGTGCTTCTTATCTATTAAGTTCTGATGTTAGTAAATCTGATGGATGTACTAGTGCTGATAAGTCTCACTTATAAAAAAAAAGAAATAAATATCAGGTACTCCTTTGAGATCTAGAGAAAAATATATGTGGAAGGGAAGACCTAAGTGCATTGATGGTATTAAGTAATATGCATTAAAAAGCAAAATAAAATTTTCTTGGTGACTTTTCACATTCTCTGATTACTGGAGAAATACTCTGATAATAGCATAAATTCTGATAAGCAGTTGTGACTCACTTACACTGAGAAGCCACTATAAAAAGGAATTTCAAAAGATGCATAAAATGAGCACAAAACAGTTGAGGTGGACTCATGCATGAACTCATTCTAAAGTAGGCTTCAGACTAATGACATATTTTAAGCAAAGTTCTTAGTTATGCCTTATTTCTAAGATGTACTGAATTGAATCAGGCTTTACTCTTTGTATGATATTTAGCTTATTGCACACACTTACACTCCATATGAATGATGAAAATTATTATGGTGATAAATGTTGTTTTAGATGAACAGTTTAAGTGTCAGTTGCATAAATTCTGAGGACAAGTTCTGATGATTAATTTCTGATGAAATCATATCAGTATTTGTGTGAAGAATTATAGAAATACATATTCACTTTTCGAGTTAAGGAGCCATATTCTGATGACTTTTAAATTCTGATAATAATCAAGTTCTGATGCTGACTTGGCAGTATTTATTTACTTGATTTATTTTTGGTCATTACTTGAACGGTAATATTTTTACAGAATATCGGTTTATGTGAGATAAAGCAGTAATAATCATTTGTTTAGTGGGAACAGTTTTTTTTTAAAAAAACTGAACGTGCAATGTAATCATTACTTATTTACCGTGCCCATTAACTTTTACCTTAATTGCTGCATGGCTGACAGGTGTAAAGGTATGTTCCACTTCTCATTAACTGCTGTCACGTGGGGTGTCTAAGTAAAAGAGATAAAAGATTTTCAAATCTTTTATTTTCATTTTTATTCTACTCACTCTCTCTCATTTCTTATTCTCTCTCACATTTTCTGACGGTTTTCTTTACAGACATTTTCTCAAACACCTTTCAGGCAAACAAATTTCTCACTTATTTCAGATGGCATCCAAGGATTTAATTATTGATGGAGCCAAGTTTGTACCAAAGAACTATGCTGCAATCTTGAATAAGGCTGAAGCTCCATCAGATATGCACTTTGTGCAAGATTTATTAGCCAGTAGTGAGATTGGGTATTTTTTGACCCAACCTCAAACTATTTCAAGCAAACAAGTGCTGACATTTTGGCGAAATGGGCTTTTTGATAATGGTGGTGCTACTGGTACTCCAAGCATTGTTTTCACATCAGGAGATGTCGAGCATGTGGTTACTCCTGGAGCAGTTCGTAAAGCTCTCCACTTACCTGAACTTTGCACATTCTCAACAGTGGAGGACCATGTCTTACAGCAGCTTATGGCCAGTCTGGGCTATGAGAAAAGTTTGGGAAAGCCGGGTCAACTGAAAAGATCAAATATCAGAAAGGAATGGAGCTTTTTCTTTGATTGTATCACAAAGGCATTTGCCAATAAATGCTCCAACTTTGATGCTATTCCCATCATGAGTCAGAAAATCGGGTATGCCCTTATTTATCAAACTCATTTTGATTTTGCAAGTGCTATGCTAGGTTTCATAGGGGGTAGGATGATAGAGGATAGGAATGTAGTATACTTTGCTAGATTCTGTCAGCTTATATATACTTTTTGTTGTGCTGATGAGACCCCACTAGCCAGTGATTTAATTCCACGCTTTAAGCTTGCAAAAAGGGCTTTTAATGATTTGTTAAATGCTGACAATAAGAATCCAGTGCTGAGACCCTTACAGATTCCTCAGTTAGTAAAAAAGATCTTGGTAAATGTTGATCCACAAACTTATACATCTGTCTATCCTGATGTTCAACCCACCAATTCATCACAACCAACACAACAGCCATCAAAACATACCACAACTACACAAACACCTCAAACTTCTCAACCTCAAACAACTCAACCCTCCATCTGGACATATTACAAACCAACACAGTCATCTCAACCTCAACCTTCAGCATATCCAGTGAAGCCTTCATCTTCAAAACCCAAGAGGACTAAGATAGTACCTCAGTCTCAACAGAAGAGAAGGAGAATTATTCTGAGAGATGAGTCAGATAATGAGGAACAGGTTCCCATATCAGAACCTGTTATTGTAGAAGCTGAGAAGATCTCTTCTCAGAAAGATACTGAAACTGGGAGTTCTAGGCCCCTCAAAAGGCTTGGAAAGCTAAATTCTGATGATGAAGCTCCCAAAGTCTCCAATTCTGTAAAGAGACTTAAAAAGCAAAGAGCCAGGAGGGCTGTAAGTGTATCATCACACTCTGAAGAAATTCTGAAAGCAGCAGCTAAGGAAGGGGATTAGGAATCTCTGATCCCAATAGAACCTATAGTCATTGAATTACTTCCCACAGCTGAATCAGACTTTACTCAAGCTCAAAAGTCTCTTATTCAAGAGCAAGAGGACATTCCAGAGCAAGTTTCTACACCTCCTGTGTTTCCATCATTAATCCAGTACATGTTGAAGACCCAGGTACAAGTGCTGAAATTGATATCCATAACTTGATTGTGCCTGAGGTTCTGTACTTGGAAGCTCCACCAACTCAACTCACTCCACCAACAACACCACTTTTGGATGCTGATTTCAATGCAGATATTCCATCAACACCAGTTCTGAATCTAGATGATGAAGATCAGATTTTGGGTGGGCATCAAAATTTGGCTTTTGATCAGAACTTAGTTGCAGATCAGAATTTAGAGGATGATGTTGAAGCCTCTATAGCCTCACATATTATTATTTTATCAGAGGATGCAGATACTGCAGGCTCTGTAAGTTCTGATGCTGACAATGCTGAATCTACTGGTGAAGCTGCTACTAATCTAGATGCTGATGCAGCTGGTCCTTCAGGACATGCACCTAAACAAACAGTTAACAAAGCTGATTTGATCAAGAAGTTTGTTAGAGAGGATGCACCAGTACCTTGGAGTGAAACTCCTAGAGGAAAGGAGTGGACTAAGGAATGGAACACAGTTATTTTTGTTCCTACTGAAAAAATTCTTGCTGAGCACCTTGCCAAAGCTGATGAAATGCTGATAAATGATGATTTCAAGGCATAGCTTAGAGTTACTGCATTGAGTACAAGGCACCTTCATGGTCAACACTCAATAACTCATGACAAGGTGAAAAAAATTCAAGAATCTCTGATCCAGCAAGATATGAATATAAAATTGGAAAAGAACAGATTTTTCAAGCCAGCCTTTGATCGAATTGGGTATATTGAAAAGACTCTGGAGAAGCAACAAGATCAAATTTCTGAAATTCTAAAGAATCAAGCTTCTCAGCAAACTACTCTCAATGAGATCCAATCCTCAGTGGAATTGCTTGTCTCTCTTCTGTTAGATATATTTGATAATGTCATGACTAATATGATTTGTGTTTAGTTTTCAGATCTTACTTAACAGGCAAATCAGTACTTAACTGAAAATCAGTACTTATACTGAAGTCAGAACTTAAGTTGTCAGAACTTAAGTTATCAGGAGATATTTATCAGGAGATAATATCAGGACTTAAGGAGACTTTCAGATAAGGAAGGCGGCTGATTGAAAGGAAAGAAGATCAGGACAAACGCAAGAAGAGATATGCATGAAGAAGGAATTCTATGAAGAATAGAATAATTGAAAGAAAAGATAACTAGTTGATATATTTTAGGAAGCAGAATCATATTCAATATCAATTAGAATTTATCTTGTAACTGTGTAGTATATAAACACAGACATAGGGTTTACACTATGTGTGTTATCATAATCGAAGTTATTATTCATTGTAACCCTAGCAGCTCTCGTGATAAATTGTTCATCACTGAGAGAGGACAATTCCATATTATAACAGAGTTTATTGTGTTAAATAAAATCTATTTTCTGTGTTCTTATATTCGATTTGATTGTGATAAACACTGTATTCAACCCCCTTCTACAGTGTGTGAGACCTAACAAGTGGTATCAAAGCAGATCTGTTAACACACAAATAGTTTAAGATCCAAAAACAATCATGTCTGAAGAAGAACAAACTCCTGATGGCCAATATAAATGAACTAGTCAAGAAAGATCTTGTGAGAGGTTTGCCAAAATCAGTATTTGCTCCTGATGGCCTTTATGATTCCCGTCAAAAGGCAAAACAAAGAAAATCTTCATTCAAGAGCAAGACTGAATCTTTAATTCTTGAGCCTTATCACCTACTACATGTTGATCTATTTTGTACAGTGAATGTCATGTCTATTGCAAAGAAGAAATATGCTATGGTCATAGTGGATGAGTTCACCAGATACACATGGGTGTATTTCTTGAACACAAAAAGTGAAACTGCATCTATCTTGATTGATCATGTCAAACAACTAGATAAAGTGGTTAAAGACTCTGTGAAAATCATAAGAAGTGATAATGACACTGAGTTCAAGAATTTGATTATGGAAGAGTTCTGTAAAGACCAAGGAATCAAGCAGGAATTCTCTGCTCCTGGAACTCCACAGCAAAGTGGAGTTGTTGAAAGAAAGAATAGAACTCTCATTGAAGCTACATGAACTATGCTTGATGAGGCAAAGTTACCAACCTATTTTTGGGCTGAAGCTGTGCAGACTGCTTATTTTACTCAAAATGCAACACTCATTAACAAGCATGGAAATACACCATATGAGATGGTGAAGAAAAAGAAGCCAAATCTGAAGTATTTTCATGTATTTGGATGCAAGTGTTTTGTTCTTAAAACTCATCCTGAATAGCTATCCAAATTTGATTTAAAAGCTAATGAAGGAATTTTGATTGGATATCCACTTTCCACAAAAGCCTTCAGAGCCTACAATTTAAGAACAAGGGTTGTCATGGAATCTATCAATGTCTCTTTTGATGATAAGAAGATTACAGGACTTGAAGATTTCAATGATCATGATCAGCTGAGATTTGAGAATGAAGTTTTAAATTCTGATACTGTAAATCCTGACAGTCTAAATCCTGATACTCCAAACTCTGATGGATTAAACTCTGATGTTATTTAATATGTGGTGACTACGCCAAAGGAAGATGCACCTGTGCAGGGGGAGCATACTGAAGATACAACCACATCTCAAGAAGCATCAAAACCTATAAATGGCTCTTCAAGTTCTGATTCATCAAGTTCTGATGGGCCAAGTTCGGATAATTCTGGGAACTCCAATTTTGAAGGATCCAACTTAGAGAGCATAATTTCAGGGGGAGCATCAGAAAAGTTTGATGAAGACAACATAGATCATGAGGGAGCATCTAGCTCTAGAGAAAATCTTCCATCTGCAAGGAAGTGGACTAAAGCACATACACCTGACATAATTATTGGAAATCCTAATGCAGGTGTCAGAACTAGAACAACTACATCAAATGAATGTCTCTATCACTCTTTTTTCTCTCAGAGTAAACCAAAGAAAGTGGAACAAACTCTTCAAGATGCTGATTGGGTGCAAGCAATGCAGGAAGAGTTAAATAAATTTGAAAGAAATAAAGTCTGAACCATAGTGCCAAGACCAAAGAACAAATCTGTAGTTGGTACAAAGTGGGTGTTCAGAAACAAAACTGATAGTGATGGCATAATTACAAGGAATAAAGCAAGGATGGTTGCAAAAGGATATTCTCAACAGGAGGGAATTGATTATGATGAAACATTTGCACCAGTTGCTAGATTGGAAGCCATAAGGATATTTTTGGCTTATGCTGCTCACAAAAAGTTTAGTCTTTCATATGGATGTAAAAAGTGCTTTTCTTAATGGAGAATTGGAAGAAGAAGTATATGTTGAACAACCTCCAGGTTTTGTAGATTCAAAATTTCCTAATCATGTCTACAGACTTGACAAAGCACTTTATGGCCTTAAGAAAGCTCCAAGAGTATGGTATGAGACATTAGCTCAGTTTCTTCTGGAAAGTGGATTTAACAGAGGGACTATTGACAAAACACTGTTTTATCTCAACCATGGAAAGGACTTAGTTTTGGTGCAGATATATGTTGATGATATCATTTTTGGTTCTACAAATGACTGACTTTGTAAAAAGTTTGCCAAGCTAATGCAGTCAATATATCAAATGAGTATGATGGGAGAACTTAGCTATTTTCTGGGCCTTCAAGTCAAACAGAATGAAGAAGGAACTTTTATTTGTCAATCTAAGTACACCAGAAATTTATTGAAGAAATTTGGAATGCAAGATTGTTCAAGTGCATCCACTCATATGGCCACTACAACAAAATTAGATAAGGATACTGGTACATCAGTAGATATTACTGATTAGAGAGGTATGATTGACTCACTACTCTATCTAACTGCAAGTAGACCTGATATCATGTATGCTACCTGTCTTTGTGCAAGATTTCAAGCAGATCCAAGAGAACCTCACTTAACAGCTGTGAAAAGAATTTTCAAATACCTTAAGGGTACAGCTGATTTGGGATTGTAGTATCCTAGAGAATCAGACTTTAAGCTAATAGGTTACTCAGATGCAGATTTTGCAGGATGTAAAATTGACAAGAAAAGCACAAGTGGAAGCTGCCAATTTCTTGGAGGCAGATTAGTTTCTTGGTTTAGCAAGAAACAGAAGTCAATTTCCACATCAACTGCAGAAGCAGAGTACATTGCTGCAGGAAGATGTTGTGCACATATTCATAGGATGAAGAATCAGTTACTGGATTATGGGTTAATATATTCTAAAATCCCTATTTACTGTGATAATCAAAGTGCTATTGCTATGAAAGGTAATCCAGTTCAACACTCAATGACAAAACACATCAGCATTATGTACCACTTCATAAGGGTACATGTGGATGAAGGTACAGTGGAATTGCATTTTGTTCCAACAGATCAACAACTAGCAGATATCTTCACAAAAGCACTATGTGAAGCAACCTTTACAAGATTGGTATATAAACTTGGAATGGTTTCAGGTTCTTTTTCTAAATCTGCTTAGTTTATGTTCTGATACATCAGACTTTATGATCAGTATTTACAGATATTACTGTCTTTGTGAATTCTGTGCCTAAATTGAAAATTTGCTTAAATGCTGATTGTTGTCTGATGTGAATTTCTAAACTCTGATAGTGATATGAATGTTTCTGTGACTATTCAATCCAATGAGGATAATTGTTCTAAATGCTGAACTACTAGTCTTTAACATACTAAAGATCCCATGTCTAAATTAATCGTTTATGTGAAATCTCTTAACACAAGCAAATTCTGATATTGAGCTTAGTTAAGTTTACTTTGTGTATCTTATTACTAAGTCAAAAACTAGACTAGTGCTTCTTATTTGTTAAGTTCTGATGTTAGTAAATCTGGTGAATGAACTAAGGGTTGATAAGCCTCACTTATCAAAAGAAAAAGAAAAGAAATAAAAATCAGGTACTCCTTTGAGATCTAGAGTAAAAATATGGAAGGGAAGACCCAAGTGCATTGCTGGTATTAAGTAATATGCATTAGAAAAGCAAAATAAAATTTTCTTGGTGACTTTTCACATTATCTACTTTCTGGAGAAATACTCTGATAATAACATAAATTCTGATAAGCAGTTGTGACTCACTTACACTGAGAAGCCACTGTAAAAAGGAATTTCAAAAGATGCATAAAATGTGCACAAAACAGTTGAGGTGGACACTTGCATGAACTCATTCTATAGTAGACTTCAGAATAATGACATATTTTAAGCAAAGTTCTTAGTTATGCCTTACTTCTAAGATGTACTGAAGTGAATCAGACTTTACTCTTTGTCTGATATTTATCTTAATGCACACACATACACTCCATATGAATGATGAAAATTACTGTGGTGATAAATGTTATTATGGATGAACTGTTTAAGTGTTAGTTGCTTAAATTCTGAGGACAAGTTCTGATGGAAGTTCTGATGTACACATATCAGTATTTGTATGAAGAATAACAGGAATAAACATTCACTTTTCGAGTTACGAAGCCATATTCTGATGACTTTTAAATTCTGATAATAATCAAGTTCTGATGTTGACGTGGCAGTATTTATTTACTTGGTTTATTTTTGGTCATTACCTCAACGACCACATTTTTTTGAATATTGGTTTATGTGAGATAAAGCAGTAATAATCATTTGCTTAGTGGGAGCAGTTTTTTTTATAAACTGAACGTGCAGAGTCATAATTGCTTATTTACTGTGCCCATTAACTTTTGCCTTAATTGCTGCATGTTTGACAGGTGTAAAGGTCTGTTCCACTCCTCATTAACTGCTGTAACGTAGGTTGTCTAAGTAAAAGAGATAAAAGATTTTCAAATCTTTTATTCATATTTTTATTCTATTTCACTCTTTCTCTTTTCTTATTCTCTCACATTTTCTGACGGTTCACTCTATAGACATTTCAACAAACACCTTTCAGGAAAACAAGTTTCTCACTAATTTCTGATGGCGCTTAAGGATTTAATTGTTGATGGAGCCAAGTTTGTACCAAATAACTATGCTGCAATCTTGAACAAGGCTGAAGCTCCATCAGATTTGCACTTTGTGCAAGAATTCTTAGCAAATAGTGAGATTGGGTATGCTTTGACCCAACCTCAAGCCATTCCAAGCCAACAAGTACTGACATTTTGGCGGACTGGGATTTTTGATGATGGTGGTGCTGCTGGTACTCCAAGCATCGTATTTGAAGTAAATGATGTTGAACATGTTGTTACTCCTGGGGCAGTTCGCAAAGCTCTCCACTTACCAAAAGGCTGTACATTCTCAACAGTGGAGGACCCTATTCTACAGCAGCTTATGGCCAGTTTGGGTTATGAAAAAAGTTTGGGAAAGTTTGGACAACTGAAAAGAGCAAATATCAGGAAAGAATGGAATTTTTTCTTTAATTGCATCACTAAGGCATTCGCCAATAAATGCTCCAACTTTGATGTTATTCCAATCATGAGTCAGCAAATCGGGTATGCTCTTATTCATCAAACTCACTTTGATTTTGCAAATGTTGTTCTAGGTTTCATAGGGGATAGGATGACAGAGGATAGGAATGTAGTATACTTTGCTAGATTCTGTCAGCTTATATATACTTTTTGTTGTGCTGATGAACCCCAACCTACCACTGATTTCATTCCACCCTTTAAGCTTGCAAAAAGGGCTTTTAATGATTTGTTAAATGCTGACATTAAGAAACAAGTGGTTAGACCCTTACAAATACCTCAGTCAGTGAAACAGATACTGGTAAATACTGATCCTCAAACCTACACATCTGTTTACCCTGATGTTCAACCCATATCCCAGCCACCACAACAGCCATCTAAACATACATCATCTGCACAAACACCTCAAACTTCTCAACCTCAACCTACTCAACCCTTAATCAGGACATATTTCAAACCATCACAGTCATCTCAATCTCAACCTTCAGCACATCCTGTGAAGCCTTCATCTTCCAAACCCAAGAGGACTAAGACAGTACCTCAGACTCAACAGAAGAGAAGGAAACTTGTTCTGAGAGATGAGTCAGACATTGAGGAACTGGTTCTCATGTCTGAACCTGTTGGAGTAGAAGCTGAGAAGAACTCTTCTCAGAAAGACACTGTAACTGGGAGTTCTAGGCCTTTCAAAAGGCTTAGAAATCTAAATCCTGATGATAAAGCTCCCACAGTGTCTCCACCCTTGAAGAAAAAGAAAAAGAAAAGAGCTCAGAGGGACACAGTTGAGACAGAATCAGAAGATGAAGAAGCAGCTAAGGAAGGGGTCAGGAATCTCTGATCCCAACAGAACCAATTGTTATTGAATTACTTCCTTCAGCACAACCAGAAACTACTCAAGACAGAGTGCGTACTCCTCTTGTGTCACCTATCATTGAACAAGTACATACTGATGACCCAGGTACAAGTGCTGAGATTGATATTCATAACTTGATTGTGCCTGAGGTTTTGTACTTAGAAGCTCCACCACCTCAAATCACTCCACCAACAACACCAATTCTAGATGCTGATTTTAATGAAGATATTTCTACTACACCAATTCTGAATCTGGATGATGACAATTAGATTTTAGGTGGGCATCAAGGTTTGGCTGTTGATCAGAACTTAGTTGGAGATCAGCACTTAGAGGATGATGTTGAAGCCTCAATAGCCTCTCATACTATTCTTTTATCAGAGGATGCTGATGATGCTGATTCTATAAGTTCTGATGCTGCAAATGCTGAATTTACTGGTGCAGCTGCTGCCAATGTAGATGTTGATGCAGCTGGTCCATCAGGACATGCACCTCAACAAACTCCAAACAAAGCTGAATTAATCAAGAAGTTTGTTAGAGAAGAGGCACCAGTACCTTGGAGTGAAACTCCTAGAGGAAGGGAGTGGACTAAGGAATGGAATAAAGTTGATTTTGTTCCTTCTTCAACCATACTTGATGATCACTTGACCAAAGCTGATGAGATGTTACTCAATGATGATTTCAAGACACAGCTCAGAGTTACTGCACTAAGTACAAGGCACCTTCAAGGTCAATAATCTGTAACTCAGGCCAAGGTAGACAAGATTCAAGAATCCATAAATCAGCAAGATATACTTGTCAAGCTGGACAAGAAAAGGTTTTTCAAACCCACCTTTGACAGAGTTGAGTACATTGAGAAAACTCAGGAGAAGCAACAGGCTCAAATTGATGAAATTTTGAAGAATTCAGCTTCTCATTAAAATCAACTCAATGGGATCCAATCCTCAGTAGAATTGCTTCTCTCTCTTCTTTTACCTACTGATGCCAAAAAGGGGGAGAAAGTAATTAAGTCCAAATGCAAAACTGTTAAGACACTGAAGGGAAAGGATGATGAAAAAGATGACCAGGGAAACTCTGGAATGGGTGGAGGTCATGGTCAAGGTAAAGGTTTTTCATTAAGCAAAGTTGGAACTACAAGTCAAAGAACAAGTTCTGATACTGGGAGAAGAATAAGTTCTGATACTGGTAAAAGGATAAGTTCTGATAAACATCTGGAACTTGATGAGGAAATTTCAAGACAGTTATTTCTGCAAGAAAATCGAGGAATGGACTTTGAGAAAAAGTCAACTCCAAATCTGAAGCTTCTGTTGTTGAAAAGAAACTTCCTAAGGCTAAAGGCATTGTGATAAAAGAAAGGACAAATCTTAAGGCAACTAAAGCCAAATCACAAGTGGAGATAGATCCAAGGTCCAAGGGCAAAGAAAAAGTTGATGAACCTGTAAAGGTTTATGTGCCATTTGTGGATGAAGAAATATCTGATGAAGATGCTAGTCCTACTCTGATAAAAAGGAAGATTTCTCAAACAACCTCTGACATGGCTCATGTTGTTCAGATTCAAGATATAGTAAGTTCTGATATAACAGTGAAGCAAACAACCTCTGACTTAACTCAAGTTGGCTTGATATCAGAAGATAAGAAAAGGGAAACCTCTGACATTGCTCATGTTAAACCTTCAAAGTTACTCCTACCAGGATTCACCAAAGCTAAACAGACTCAATCTTTGAAGACTGCAACAAGTGGTTTTGAAGCAAGAGTTGTTATAGGAAAAGAAGCCAAAAATAAATATGGATTGGGCAGTGCTGATGAAAGAAGAATACATAACACAACCAATGATCCAACTTATTTAAGTGAACCAGGTGTTGGAGCTACTCCTGAAAGATTGAATCAGCTTGAATCTGTACAAATAATTTACCATACATTTTTAAAAGAACACATCTTGTTATATTTTATAACAGATGGAAGGGTATACCATATTAGGAAGAATGCTATACCACTGAAGTATTTTGAGGAACTGGAACATGTTCTATTCTTATTTCAAGTGAAGAACAGATTAACAGATGGTGCTGCAAATTATTTGAAGACTCAAATTCAAAGACAAAAAAGCTTTATTCTATAAAGTCTGACAGCACATACTGTCCCAAGTACAAAGATCACAAAGGTGATATTGTCGAGATGAAGCCTACCTTTATAAGATTATAACAATTTTTCTGGGTTATAAGGCTGTGGAATTCAATCTTGAGTCTAACAAGGCATATTTAATCAGACTAGATCAGGATATAAGGAAAGCTAGAATAAATGATCTCAGGGCTGCTATCTTTCAAATTGGTGAAGATACAGTTGAATTGAAGAATGCTAAAAGGAGGACGATTAATGAACTAGAATATGCTGAGAGATGTTTGTTAAAGAACTATCTCAGAACAACTCCTGATATCAAAGAGATTAGTAATTGAAGCCAAGTCAAAGATCTACAACTGCTTAAATTCTGATGTGTATACTGACTGAAGCTGTTATCAGACCTTAAGGATGGTAAAGCTACAAGGACTGTAAGTTGTAGTTATCTAGTCAAATTTTCATGCATTTGTACTTAATGTTTTTGACATCATCAAATATCTGTTAAACTTGTATATTATGCTAATTTACAAGTTGGGGGAGATTGTTAGATATATTTGATAATGTCATGACTAATATGATTTGTGTTTAGTTTTCAGATCTTACTTAACAGGACAAATCAGTACTTAACTTGAAATCAGTACTTATACTGAAGTTGGAACTTAAGTTGTCAGAACTTAAGTTATCAGGAGATATTTATCAAGAGATAATATCAGGACTTAAGGAGACTTTCAGACTAGGAAGGCGGTTGTTGAAAGGAAAGAAGATCAAGACAAACGCAAGAAGAGATATGCATGAAGAAGGAATTCTATGAAGAATAGAATACTTGGAAGAAAAGATAACTAGTTGATATATTTTAGGAAGCAGAATCATATTCAATATCAATTAGAATTTATCTTGTAACTGTGTAGTATATAAACACAGACATAGGGTTTACACTATGTGTGTTATCATAATCGAAGTTATAATTCATTGTAACCCTAGCAGCTCTCGTGATAAATTATTCATCACTGAGGGAGGACAGTTCCATATTATAACAGAGTTTATTGTGTTAAATAAAATCTATTTTCTGTGTTCTTATATTCGATTTGATTGTGATAAACACTGTATTCAACCCCCTTCTACAGTGTGTGAGACCTAACATCTTCTTTTACCTACTGATGCCAAAAAGGGGGAGAAAGTGATTAAGTCCAAATGCAAATCTACTCAACCACTGAAGGGTAAGGATGATGGAAATGATGACCAGGGAAACTCTGATAAGGGTAGAGGTCATGGTCAAGGATCTTCATCAAGGACAACTGAAATTTCTACACAAAAAACAAGTTCTGATGCTGGGAGAAGAATAAGTTCTGATACTGGTAAAATGATAAGTTCTACTGGACATCTGGAGCTTGATGAAGAAATTTCAAAGAGATTATTTCTCAAGGAAAATCCAGGAATGGACTTTGAAAGTCTAAAGGAAGAAGAAGCTAGACTTAAAGCAGAAAATGTCAACTCCAAGTCTAAAGCTTCTGTTGTTGAAAAGAAACTTCCAAAACCTAAGGGTATTGTGATTAAGGAGAGGACAAATTCTGAGGCAACCAAAGTCAAATCACAAGTGGAGGTAGATCCAAGATCCAAGGGCAAAGAAAAAATTGATGAACTTGTAAAAGTATAAGTGCCAATCATGGATGAAGAAATAATTGATGAAGAAGATGCTAGTCTTACTCTGATGAAAAAGAAGATTTCTCAATTAACCTCTGACATGGCTCAAGTTGTTCAGAGTCAAGATGTAGTAAGTTCTGATATGACAGTGAAGCAAGCAACCTCTGACATAGCTCAAGTTGGCTTGATATCAGAAGATAAGGAAAAGGAAACCTCTGACATTGCTCATGTTAAACCTTCAAAGATTCTACTACCAGGATTCACCAAAGCTCAACAGAATCAACCTTTGAGGACTACATCAAGTTGTTTTGAAGCAAGAGTTGTTATAGGAAAGGAAGCAAGAGACAAATCAGGATTGGGTAGTTCTAAAGAGAAGAGAATACACAACACTACCAATGATCCAACTTTCTTAAGTGAACCAGGTGTAGGAGCAACTCCTGAGAGATTGAATCAACTTGAATCTGTACAAATAGTTTACCACTCTGTTTTGAAAGAAGATATCATGTTATACTTTATGACAGATGGGTGGGTATTCCAGATCAGGAAGAATGTAATTTCATTGAAGTATTTTGAAGAACTGGAACATGTTCTATCTCTACTTCAAATGAAAAACAGATCAACAGATGGTGCTGCAGGGTGTTTAAAATCAAATATTCAAAGACAGAAGAAGCTTTACTCTATAAAGTCTGACAACCCATATTGTCCTAAGTACAGATCTCACAGCGGAGAAATTGTTGAAATGAAGCCTAATAATGCTAAAATCATCACTACATTTTCTGGTATTAAGGGACTTGAATTCAATCTAGAGTCTGATAAAGCCTATATCATCAGACTAGATCAGGATATAAGGAAAACTAAAATAAATGATCTCAGGGCTGCTATCTTTCAAACTGGTAGAGATACAGTTGAATTGAAAAATGCTAAAAGGAGGATGGTCAATGAACTTGAATATGCTGAGAGATGTCTGTTGAAGAACTATCTTAGAAAAACTCCTGGTATCAAAGAGATCAGAAATTGAAGCCAAGTCAAAGATCTACAACTGCTTAAATTCTGAAGTGTATATAGACTGAAGCTGATATCAGACTTGGGGGTCAGGAGATAGTAATCCCAGAAGGAGGAGAGAAAGAGAAGGGTAAAGAAATGACCCTGCAAGAGTATTGGGTTCTCCATTTTGATGGAGCGTCCAAAATAAAATCTAGTGGTGCAGGCCTAGTCTTGCAAAGCCCCGATGGGTTTATAATTGAGTATACTTTGAAGTTGGACTTCCCAACTACGAACAACGAAGCAGAATATGAAGCATTGATAGTTGGCTTAGGCTTGGCTCGAGCCGTGAGGGCCAAACACCTGAAGGTTTGTGGAGACTCAAGACTTGTGGTTGCTTAAGTTAATGGAGACTTTGAGGCCAAAGATGATACTACGGCCAAGTACCTGACTTTCGTGAATGTAATATTGACTCAGTTTGATGAATGGTATGCAGAACATGTTCCGAGAGAGGAGAACACTACGGCGGATGCCTTGTCCCAGTTCGCCTCATCTGAAATTGAGAACTATCCGAGAAGTATCTACTTCCAAGTCCTGAAGACCCCTATTATTCATGTAATAAATCTGATAGCACCGGTTTGTATGACAAGCTGTTGGATAGACCCGATGAAAACCCACTTAGAGACTGGGTGGCTCCCCGATGATGCCCGGGAGGAACGCAAGCTTTTGGTGAGAGCATTGCGATATTCATTGATTGAAGGCCTTTTCTACAAAAGGTTCTTTGTTATTCCATACCTGAAGTACTTGAGACTTCTTGAAGCTGAGGATGCGCTTAAAGAAGCCAATGGAGGGATTTGTGGACAACACTTGGGGGACAAGGCCCTTGCCCATATGATAACTCGATTGGGATTCTACTGGCCTCCTATGCTAGCCGATGTAAAGGCTTATGTGAAGAAATGCGATAGATGTCAAAGGCATGCTCCAATAGTACGACAGCCCCCAGAGAGGCTTACATCTATCAGCACACCCATCCCTTTTGCAATGTGGGGAATGGATATACTTGGACCATTTCTTATTACATCAGGACAGAGGAAGTTCATTGTGGTAACCATAGACTACTTCACAAAGTGGATTGAGGCTAAGGCACTAGCCAAGATAACCACCAAGCAAATCGTCCAATTCTTATGAAAGAATGTGATATGCCGATTCGGGATCCCACGCATCCTTGTCACGGATAATGGGTGACAATTTGATAATGCAGAATTCAGAGACTATTGTAATGACAACAATATAGAGCTTCGCTTCACCTCGATTGTAAACCCACAAGCAAATGGATAGGCGGTAGTTGCTAATCGAATCATCCTTGATGGAATTAAGAAAAGGGTTTAATGGTCAAGGAGCACTTGGGCAGATGAGTTGATGCCTATACTATGAGCATATCGCACCACCTATAAAGTGACTACTGAAGCTACCCCATCTATGCTGGCTTAAGGAGCCGAGGTCGTGGTGCCCCTCGAGATCACCAGTGGATCCCCTAGGAACGAAACTTATGAACCAAAAACCAATGAAGAAGGCATGAGGCTCGCTCTCGATCTTATTGATGAGGTTAGAGGTAAGGCCAATGCCGGCAATACAGAGCATCAATGAAGAGCCTCCCTCTATTACAATAAAAGGGTTAAAGAAAGGTTCTTTCAGCAAGGAGACGTGGTCTTAAGAAAGATTGAGACATCAGGAGTTTAAGAGAAAGGGAAGCTAACCCCTAACTGGGAAGGGTCGTATAAGGTCAAGAAAATATTAGGATGAGGATCTTACAAGTTGGAAACCCTGAGCGATTACAAAGTGCCTCATACCTAGCACGTATCGAAACTGAAAGTTTATTATTTTTAGGATATGAAAGACATGTTCCTACTACTTAATAGTAAATTGAGGAATAAGGACGATCAGTATACGAGCATCTAATGAATAAAAGTCCTGAAGGACCAAAGTACCGAAAACAAAAAATGAATATGAAATCAAACTACAAATACATGAAATCCTGAAGGATCATAAATCAAGTCACGATGAAAAATTAGGTTACACACCAAAGATATTCAAGTCCATGAAAGACCACAAATAGATAACCGCTGAATAAAAGCCACAAACGGAAAACAAAGACATGTAAGGCCTAAACCCTGAAGTATAATCTATAGTCCAAAGTCAGATGATTGGCCAATAGTGGAAACCTCAAAAACAACCTAAAGGCTAGGAAAGCCCCAAAAATTTACCACATCCGGGTAAGAGTTATGAACAGAGCCAATGGACATGTTCAGAGCGCATCTCATCATCATGGGTTTCCATCATCTTGAAAAAGTCTCATGACTATTGATAAATGCCAAGAGAGCTCTAGAATCCCAATCCTGAAACTTTCTCTCAAGTTTCTTCATCAATGCCTCCAAGGCCATGTGCTCACTCCTCCATTTTCCACTCTTAGTGAAAGAAGCTGTGAAGTAGGTGTTGGCCTAATAAGAAAAGGATGTTAGAAAACTAACTTCACGAAATGCATTTGGTCGACTAAATTCTACACTACAGACTATAGCCTACCAAAGAAGGCCGATCGGCCTCCGAAGAATGCCGTTGACCGACTGGACATCCCTCAGAAAGGGCTCCAGCCGGCCGGCCTCCAAGGGAGGCCTTAAGCCAGTCAGGCTCTTCCATTAATTTTAAAGTATTGACTTTTGTAAAAAGAAGGGATGTACTTGACACAAGGCATGAGCCCCGCACATCTCCACCTGAGGAAGATGTTCTCCAAATAAGAACAAATTTAACTAAGGGTAAATTAGAAGGAAGATAGGTACCCTCAACAGAGAAGCCTCTAAGGCCAGCTTCAATAAGATTTCTTTGAATTATGAAGACCCATCATGAACACGAACATGATAGTTTATGTTCGAGGCCTTTCACGAACGTGACCGAGACATGTTATCCAAAAAGCAAAAAATGTTTTCCCCTGACCGACCAGAGGGGTCATGAATGGACCCCTTGGCCGACCAGAGGAGGCCGAGTAGCCCTCCATGATGGTCTTCGGCCATCTAAAAGGTCCTCAGATGAGACCCTTACCCGGCAAGGCACTCCTCAAACAAAAAAGAGAGAAGAAATTCTAAGGTATAAGTCTTAATCCAAGACTGATTACACTTATTATAATGGTTAGTAAAATTATTATGGTAAGAGAAAAGTTTAGCTCTTAAACCAAAACTTATGGTCGTCTATAGCCATGAATTGATATTGAAAAGATTAAAGTTTAAGAACTTCCATGAAACAAGTTCCTGAAGGGCCAAGAAGCTCTGAACATTAAGGTCCCGGCTGGCTAGGGCCTCAAAGGCTTGGTCTCCAGGACGACCAAGAGTCCTTGGAGCCAACTCCTCCACATGGAGGGGTTAGGCTGACTAGGACGTGTTCTAAAGAACATCTACAGACGTCTGGAAATAATAGGGATGGCCATCAAGTAAAGGTTCTAAAAAAACCATGAACTAGAGCCAAGGGTTGCTCCTGGTGAAGACAAAAACATCCACGGAAACAAGTTTCATGAAAACGTTCACGAGAACAAGTTTCATGAAGAGTAGGACCCTCAAGGAGGTGAGATTCTGGCCTACCAAGAGTCAGTGACGCCCAGTCCTCCACAAGGAAGGGTTAGGCCGACTAGAACCCTCACGGAGGGAAATAAGTTTCATGAAGAGTAGAATGTTCACGAGAAGAAGTACAGAGCGTTCACTAGAAAAGTATAGAACATCCACCAAAAAAGAGTAGGACGTTCACCGCAGCAAGTTCGAAGAACGTTCGCTCCCAGTCAACTAGCATCACTATGGAGGTAGCTCCATGGCCGACCAAGAGCAGGATTGGCCGATCAGGCCACATGAAGGCCTAGTGGCCGACCAGGATCCCCTGTAGGAATGATCCAGACCCTCTTGAAGGTTTTCCAGTGGACCTTTTATGAAATTTCTTAAAAATTCTTGGAAAATTAGACGTCCAATGAGAACAAGTTTCGTGAATACTAGAACATCCACGAGAACAAGTTTTGCAAAGTCTAAAGAGTCCATGAGAACATATTTCTTAAAGACTAGAATGTCTGTGAAAACAAGTTTCATAAAGAACAGAACGTTCACTAGAAAATTATCGAAAAAACCCAAAGAAAGGACATAATAACTGAAGAAAGCGATGCAGAGCATCGCTTATCATATCAATCCTCCAAGAACAACCTCCTTGTAGGCCAGAAACAAGTCATTAGTCTTAGCTAATGGCTGATTACATTAATCACTATGATTAGCAAAGCTTATAAAGATTAGGATAAGATTAGATTTTCAGCTGAACAAGTTTCGTGAAGGCTAGAGTGCTCACGAGTACGAGAACAGAACATTCTCCTCATGACGGATCAAACTACCCTGCAGGAGACTCCCAAAGTCTATTAAGGGAAGACCTGACCTACCAGGCTACAAATAAAGCCTTGAGGCCGACCATAAGCCTCTGTAGGAGAGCCCGGAGGTCCCCAATCTCCATTAAGACTATCCCTAGCCGACCGGCCAACAAAATGGGGCCTTATGGCCGACCAGGAGCCTCTATAGGAGAGCCCGGAGGGCCCTAAGATCCATTAAGACTAGCCCTGGATGACCAGCCAATAAACTGAGGCCTTATGGCCGACCAGGAGTCTCTGTAGGAGAGCCAGGAGGGCCCCCAAGGTCTATTAAAACTAGCCCTGGCTGACCAGCCAACAAAATGAGGCCTTATGGCCAACAAGGAGCTTTTGTAGGATACCCTGGAGGGCCTGAAGCTCTATTAAGAGTAGCCTGGATGACCAGGCTACAAAAGGAAGCCCTGAGGTCGACCAGGAGAGAGCCTTAAGGCCTTCCAAAGTTGTTCCGATGGCTTCTTGAGAATTGTTTTGCGAATTCGTAAGAAGGGGTTGACCTCCAAAGGAAACAAGTTTTGTGAAGACCAGGACGTCCACGAGAACGAATTCCACAAAGATCAGAATGTTAGTGAAAACAAGTTCCGTGAAGACCAGAGGGTTCACGGAAATAGTTTCGTGAAGAGTAAAGCGTTCACCATAACAAATTCAGAGAACTTTTCCTCCCGATCGATTAGGCCACCCTGAGAGTGGCCCCAAGGCCTACTAAGAGCAAGCCTGGCCGACTAAGATATAATTGAAGTATTAGGGCTGACCAGGAGCTCCTATAGGAGTGCCCTGAGGCCTTCAGAAGTTGTTTCGGAGACCCTCATGTGAAGTCTCTTGGACATTCCTTGGAAAGTATAACTTTGAGCGGAACTAAGTTTCGTGAAGACTAGAATGTCTACGAGAACAAGTTTGTTGGAGTACAAAATATCTTATAAAGTAAGTATGGACAAGTTTAATGAAGTATAGGACTTTCTATAGAACAAGTTCAATAGAGCACAGAACGTTCAGTAGAATGAGTACAGAATGTTTGATAGAATCAGTACAGAATATTCACTGAAACAAGTATAGCAGAACCACGAGGAACTCTAGGGCAACCATGAGATCAATTCCATGGATAACCAAGAGCAAGAAGAGCCTAAAAAAGTGCATGAAGGGATTGAGTCTAAGTAGAAGGTTCTACAAAAAAAAATTTAGAGCAAACACCCATGGCCAGCAAGGGACATGAGGACCTGCCCCTGGCCAACCGGGAGGTAGACGACCTCATGTGGCCGAGCAAGCCACAAAAGAGAGCATATGGCCGAGAAAGACTTTCTGCAGCAGGAGGTCCTGCAGAGCCTTGGCGACCTCCTTTCGAAAATATTTGAATTTATTTGCGAAAATAAGGAAATATAGAAAAAAAATCGATTTTTTTAAATTTTCAGAATTTTAAGATTAAGCCCCGATTAGGGATGATTAGTGTGTATTACACATAATTAACTCAAACGAGGGCCAATTAGTGACTCGTGTGATGAAGTTAACCCCGATTAGGGACGTTTAACCTATTCACTTAAGTGATTAGTATGAATTAGGGATAATTAGTGTCTTATGCATACTAATTATTAAGACAAATTAGCCCTGATTATGACAGATTAGCCTAGATTAAGGCCAATTAGTGCATTTTAGCTTAAAATTAGACTCTTTTAAGCCTAATTAGCAACTTGAGCATGGAAATCAGCCCTGAGTAGGGCCGATTAGCCCCAAATAGGGCTTGTTCGCAGCTTTCACCCTGTAATTAACCTTGACGGAGCTTAAGGGGTGATAAATGCTATCTTTTAAATCCCGATTAGGATCGTTTAGTGATAAAAACTATCCAATTGGCATGAGAAAAGGCCTCAAGTGTGTATACTCACACTATACAAGGCATTATAAACGTGTAGGTCACTTTACACTTTACGATAAAATGGCAATACCCAAAAAGGGCCGACACCCATGAAGGGTTGATACCCGAGAAGGGCCAGAAGTACCCCAAGTCGCGAAAAAGACCATTGTAACTTCCATGAAAACTCGAGCAGTATTCACAGAAGTTAGGGGTAAATGATCTGGATAGAAAATACATCCTAAAGACACATTAAATGTCACATTAATTACACTTGGGCTTCTTGTCTGAAGTCCATTATAGACTTATCTGGTCCGAGCTTGTTGCAGACTCAGGACGGTCCATGTAGACAAGGTCCACCAGCAGAGGTCATCAAGTTCTACGAACACAAGCTGTTCATAGACTAGGCCCAATACGACTAGAAGAGCAGAGACATGAGTCCAAAACGGACTTAAAGTACTACGTAGAAGGTTTTGGAGTTCCTTCCCTTCTAGGACTTCCAGTTACCATCTAAGTTGGAGACTTGTCCACCAAGTATCCTAACACAAGTCTAACCCTAGACTCACCTCTATATAAATGGCTCTTCCCCTCAACCTATAACTACATTTTTGCTTGATTCTCTACCATACATAGATACGTAGGCATCTTGCAAGGACCGATAGTCCCGAATGCGAATGCAACCATTAAAGCTCAAAGAACACAAACCCAAGCATTAATTACTAACGCACTCTAGTTTTTATTCCATAACAATACTTGTCATGAAGCTGCAAATCAGTTATTAGTTTGTAGAACCTCTCAAAGACCTCAGTTATGCCTTCTGTTAGTTTAGCCATGAAACCCTCATATTATGAAACCAAGATCCTTCTCTGGTTAGATCTCACCTATTCAGTTTCTTCACATAAGATCTCTATCTTTTCCCAGATTTGTTTAGCTAACTCACAGTTGATAATATTATTGTACATCACATTATCAAGAGACTTAATGAGTATAAGTTGTAAGCCAATGTCAAGTGCAACCTTCTCCTATTCTGGTTCAGTGTAGGTAAATGGATCTTTAGATGCAAAGTGTGCAGGAATGATCATGTCACCTTTTGTTGATTAAGGAACCCTTATCATAGGAATAAAGAGTTATTGCTTAAGAATTTCAATATACATGGGTTAGCCATCCCGATGAACACCATCATCTTCTTTTTCCACAGAGTGTAGGTTATCTTGTCAAAGACAGGAATCTTGATACTGATAATCTTTTATGCACTCATACTTCCAAGATCTAATCTGTTTACTTTCATATTTTGCTCTGATACCACTTGTTAGGTATGAAATACAACACAAGGGGTGTGAATATATTTTCTTGATTTTATGTTATCTCTTATGGTTTTTGGCTTTTTGGAACAAAACAGTTGAATAAACTTGTAGTGATAAAATACTCAAATGCAAACACACAAGCAGATTATCAAGTACTCACTTGATTTATATTAAATCAAATTTATCTTGGTACATATCTGTATTCTTAGAAATAAGAACTCAGTATCTAATCTTGAGAGAATACAAGTTATTTCCTAGATCTGTTTGTTACATCTCAACAAAGGACCCGTGACATGCTTTATTGATCAACATGCACGGGTTTACAAAAATTGCACTAAAATAGACTAACACAGTTTCTAAAGCTATTTTATATATTTACATTTACAGTGTTAGCAAATCTATGCAGAATATATTAGGTCCGTGACCCTCCTTTGTCCAGTTCATCTTGGCCCTTGATCTTGTATTCTTCACACTGCATTTGTAGGCTTTTCAATTCAGTGATAAAATTGTTTGTTGACTATTAATCTTGGCTTTTTAAGTTGTCTGCATTCTGAATTATAAAGTTCTTTATCGAGATCTCTTTTGTTCAATAGAGATGTCACATATTGATAGGTAAAATGACTTATCGATATCTTGAGTTCTCTATATGTGTTTTGACTTTTCGAGGTCTCCAGTTCTCTATATGTGTTTTGACTTTTCGAGGTCTCCAGTTCTCTATAAGTAGAATGACCTTTCGATATATCAAGTTCTCTACATAAGCTTTTGACTTTTCGATATCTCTAGTTCTTTACAAGAGGATTTGACTTGTTGATATCTCTAGTTTTCTACATGAAGAGTTGACTTGTCGATATCTCTAGTTCTCTTCATAAAAATTGACTTGTCGATATCTCATTTCTCTACATGAAGAATCGATTTATCGATATCTCAGTTATCTACATGAAGAATCGACTTCTTAATATCTCATTTCTATACATGAAGAATTGACTTTTCGATACCTCAGTTCTCTACATGAAAAATTGACTTGTCGATATCTCAGTTCTCTACATGCAGATTGACTTGTTGATATCTCCTTGGACTTCTCTACAAGCCATTTTATGCTTCTCGACATACTTCTCGATATTCCTTGATCTGTGACTTGTCGATATCTGACTTAGAACATTTTTCCTAGAACAACATTATTCAGCTCCAAGCTTCTATACTTCTCTCTGAGGCATGATCAGGATTGATACACTTCCAGAGTTTATTCCTTAACTTGATGGCTATTCACAGAAAAATCCTCCAGTCTAATCTACTTAACATTTTTACAGACTCATGAAATACAATTACATAATACAATTAGATTATCAATAAACTTATTCTTAGGTTTGTCAATATGACTTAGTCTTGTTATGTATAGGTACGTCTTGCACAACAATTTACTTAAGGTATTTTACTAAGACCAATGGAATTGTTAGATATAATCAGAATGATGAGAAGAAAATTTAGAATCATACATGATTTGGAAAAGATATTTATATGAACATGGAGCTAAGTCTCCAGAGCATTGAGGTAAAAATGATATTACCAATACAATACGTTGATTTGAATTGCACAAGCCTTGTTATTTATAGTTCTTTATAGAATTGCCCAGGAGGGGGCATCACATGTGAGAACCAGGAAGTCTAAGTTATAAATACATAGTTGAGGTTAATGAGTAACCTAAACTAGTTGATTGTATCATTTTACCATTGAGGATTTTATTGCCTTTAAGAAATTTTTGAATGCATCATAAAGACATTTCGATAAGAAGAGCAAACTACATGCTATTGTTAGTATGTTTCATACATTAGGCCATGATGGTTTGGCTTAGAGATCAAGGACATTTAAAATTGATGGCATGTTTAAAATTAAATTATGTATGATTATACCGAGTGATGATTTAATCTTAGAACCTATTAAAAGGAGAGACCAATGAGTCCATAGTGGAATTCTTTGATAGGATCGTTATTAGAGACTACGTATATATACTTGTAGACCTCTATATATTCGATGACATATGTTCACTAACATACACATACCACTGAACTTATGGAATGCATTGAGATCCCTGAGGGATCTCTTTTATCTATTTCCAGGAGTAACTGGCCATTTTTAATTCGTGACTAATGCGTATAGTAGGACCATATCATCTTAACAGATGCTTTTGGAATAATATGCAACAAGATCTTCGAGATGAAGCACTGGAATGACATATATAATAGTGAAATCGTATTAATGAATGACTTTGAAATAATTTTGAGAAACACGCAAGTGGGAATATGTAATTATGAAGACGAGGAGATAGGATCATCCTCGAATGGGTAATGATGAGAGTTAGGATAATCAATGACTTATTTTTGTATCTACTTGCCTTCACGCTACTCCCTCCAAACTGTTCATCATTCATGTTGCCTTGATTAGTTTATGTCAGGCAACCCTTGTAATTTTATACTTCAAACTTGTGGAATAACAAATCGGTGAATGTTTTTTTTTAAAATCATAACTTAATAAAAGTCTTTTGTTTGATCTATGAACTTCCATTCATAGATTATGATCTTCTTGTTCGGTTCAGACGTATGTATACTTTATTTCAACTATCCAATAAATATTGACTAAATTTTTCCTCAACTAATAGACAAATATTCCTAATGAATATTGCCATTTGATTTTTCCAAATTTGTTAGGACAGAGAGAACGAAGTAGGAGACGTAGTATTTCTAATAGCATCTCCCTGAAAGGGAGTGATGAGATTTTTAAAGAAAGAAAAGTTGAGCCAAAGGCCTTGGATTGTTTGAGATTTGGAAAAGAATAGAAAGTTGGTTCATGAGTTAGCACTACCCTCGAACTATCAATAAGTTTACTATGTGTACCACATGTGTATGTTAAGGAATTACAATGTCGACTCCAGACATATGATTTAATATAATCAGATAAACTTGTAGCCGAACATAACGTTTTCGGAGCAATGTGCAGAGATCACTGATCTAGAGGAACGAGTGCTCTAAAGCATAGTTGTCGAACGAGAGAGAATTTGTAAAGAGATAAAAAACAATAGAGTCAACGTGAGGACTCGAGGCTGCCATGCGAGAAAAGTATCTTCCTCTATTTCTAAACTGATTATGGGACAAAATCCTTTTAAAGGGGGGAGACTGTAAAAACCCAAATTTTTGACATCGGTAAAAGACCTTCATGAATAATAATATTGCGGTTTAATAAAAACTTTTATGACCACACTATATACGAGTATTTAAATTAAGATTTGGAATTGATATTACACTTTTACACTACAAATGAGTGTATGCAAAAGTCTTTAGTTTTTATAAAAAAATCGATATTTTAAAAGGTCATTTACTATGAGACATCGAGGGATACGGGAATTATATAACGACCATGAGAATTATAAGAATTAGAATTTCATTAATGCAACCAAGTCCAAGTATATTGTAAGAAATTAACAATAAAAGGATTTATGACGTGAAACATTTTCGAGAAACAATTGAACTTGCGAAGAAACATTAAGTATTAACCATATCTTGGAAAGTTGGAAACTAGTATATCCATGCACACCATGCAAGTAGAACATTAGAAGCTACACAATGGAATTAGGAAGCAAAATAGGAAGTACAAAAGCTAAACTATACTAGTTAGCAAAATAGTACATAAAATAGTACTTCCATGTTACAAAGTATGGTTATAACTTGTAAAACTCATATTGTGCAAGACATGCCTGTACATAACAAGACTAAGTCATATCGACAACCCTAGGATAAGTTGTATGATAATTCAACTGTATTCTATAATTATATTCCTTGAGTCCGTAAAATTGCTAAGTAGACTAGACTGAAGGATTTTTCTATAAACAACCATCAAGCTAAGAAATAAACTGTGGTAGAAGATCAATCCTCATCATGCCTCAAAGAGAAGTATAGAAGCTTAGAGTTGAATAATGTTATTTTAGGAAAAATGTTCTAAGTTAAATATCGACAAGTCACAGATCAAGGAAAGTAGAAGTATGTCGAGAAGTCCAAAATGACTTGTAGAGAAGTCCCAAGAGAGATATCGACAAAGTCAATTTGCATATAAAAAACTGAAGATATGGACAAGTCAATTCCTCCTGTAGAAAATTAGAGATATCGACTGTGACAGCCTCAACCCCGGGGTCAGGAGTTGACGTCACTAACAACAATAAGAATAAACATAATATAATCCAAATTACTAATTATACATAACCACGACCCCTATGCCAAGACCTTTTCCAGGTTTAAGTATGAATTAGACTACACTATTACAACACCAACTTACACCAACCGATATGACACGACTAATTAACACAACAACTCAATAGACCATCTTTGGTCCAACACATCCATCTCAGAGGAGCCTGACGTGAAAGGAACTAGAACTTTGCCCTGACTATCACGGAACAATCCCCTATGCATCTGTAATACATATATAAAATATTCTGCAAGGGTGAGCAATATATTGCTCAGCAGTACCACTATATGAATAACAAGTAAAATAGTATATATAAAACGGTATAGGAACAGATATCAAAACTGGTTTACAAAAACAGGTAAAACAACTATAAACTGGATATCAAAACTAGCATGATCTATAAAAACAATATCATCTGTAGTGTGCTGTGTCAAAATACCATAGTCAAATTTTAGCATGCTATTTCCTTTCCAAAAACCACTGTCCATTGCTGGACCCATAAATCATCTTTCCCGTTACGGGGACCATAAACTATTTGTTCCGTTACGGGAACCATTAAACCAAAGTCAGATATAAAAGTGGATGAATTCTAGGGATAGCTAATCAGTCTATCCCACCACAATTTGTTCCGGAACTCAGAGACTAGCTAGGTCTCTGTTATGCTGGACTAAGCGGCCTACCAGTGCGCACATTCGACTTAGCCTCTTACGCACCCATGCTGGGCCGTTATCTAATAATGGGCCACTTACGCCACTGACCATCCAATATCTGATTCATTTTTATCCAGTTTTCAAAATCAATTACACCTATCTCTTTTCAAACGATTACAGCACACATTCTAAAAATCCCTTTTTAATTTTAATCACAACCTAGAGATAGGCATTTTCAAAAGTTACTTTTTCCCCAAAACATCGTTTAGTAAAACATATTTAAATACGAGGAATACGTAACTTAAAACATTCTGTTCTAGTACATAATTTAAATCAGCAATTATTCATATATATTGAACTGTAAAAGATTAGTTCATTACAATTATTACTGATCGACTCTAAGCCGACTCGGACGCTTAGGCTTTATCATCTTATCACTAGATCACCTTGGATTCGACTTTAATGCTTTGGTTCTTTGGTTGAGACCATATTGAGCTCGTCGACTGTCCACTAGGTTATCCTTAGTCTAACGTCCACTTTCGGTTTCCCGATTAGAACCTACAGGGTCGAAATACTCTATGTTAGACGTCTAGGTATGCCTGACATATCCTCGCTAACAATCTACCCATACGATATCAAATTCTGACTCATAATCATTCATATTATAATAACACACAACAATTAGGCTTCACACTCTCGAAAATCGGTTCGGTGTTCGTTTCCAGAAAATACCTATACTCGTAATTTACGAAATTAGGGTATTTGGTTTTGGAAAAATATTTCATCGCATCTTATAATTAATCTTTGTATAAAACACATATGTATTTATATAGCCACTTGACGTCCCGATAATCATCAGATACGCTCCCGTATTCCCATAGGTCAATTTTCCGGAAATCGTGCAGCGTCTCCTTTGTTTATCGGACTACCCGTCGAAGCAATTTGACGTTGAATCAACAACAACAACCAATCACAGCAACAATCCAATTATAATTCCCAACCATATCAATCAAATTTCAAGCACAATCCAATAACCTCGAATAAAAATATTCGAATACTATTTCGCATCGAACTTACTACTAAAATTAATACATTTATTATTTATTTATTTTTAAATATTATCTTAGGTCACACACACTGTAGAGGGGGTGAATACAGTGTAAAGTACAATCAAATCGAACTTTAATATCTCAAGTAACAGAGAACAAACTTTATTGAAATAATAAACTCTGTTATAGTATGGAACTGTTACCTCTCAGTGATGAACAAATATCACGAGAGCTGCTAGGGTTACTACGAATAATCTTCTCGAATATGATAACACTTATAGTGTAAACCCTATGTCTGTGTTTGTATACTACACAGTTACAAGATAATCACTAGTTGATATGGAATATAATTCTGCTTCCTAAAATATATCAATCAATTATCTTTTCTTCCAAGTATTCTATTCTTCATAGAATTCCTTCTTCATGCATATCTCTTCTTATGCTTATCTCGATCTTCTTTCCTTTAATCAGCTATTGTCCTTAACTGAATGTACTTCAGCACTTAAGTTCTGATATCCATCTTCTGATGATTATCTCCTGATAATATAAGTACTGATATCCTTAAGTCCTGACTTCCAGTAAGTACTGATTTATCCTATTTAAGTAAGATCTGAAAAATAAACATAAATCATATTAGCCATGACATTATCAAATATATCCAACAATCTCCTCCAACTTGTAAATTAGCATAATATATAAGTTTAACAGGTATTTAATGATGTCAAAAACATTAAGTACAACTGCATGAGAATTAGACTAGATAACTACAACTTACAGTCCTTAAAGCTTTACCAATATTTAACTTCTGATAACAGCTTCAGTCTGTACAAATATCAGAATTTAATCAGTTTTAGATCTTGACTTGGCTTCATCTTCTGATCTCTCTGATGTCAGGAGTTATTCTGAGATAGTTCTACAACAAACATCTCTCAGCATATCTAAGTTCATCAATCATTCTCCTTTTAGCATCTTTAAGCTCTGCATTATCTTCACCAATTTGAAAGATTGCAGCCCTGAGATCATTAATCTTTGCTTTTCTTATATCCTTATCCAGTCTGATCAAATAAGCTTTATCAGACTCAAGATTGAATTCCACAGCCCTGTAACCCAGAAAGGTAGTTATAATTTTAGCAGTGTTGGGCTTCATTTCAACTATATCACCCTTGTGATCTCTGTACTTTGGAACATATGTGCTGTCAGACTTAATATAATAAAGCCTTTTCTGTCTCTGAATCTGATCCTTCAAATAGTTTGCAGCACTTCCTGTCAATCTATCATCCACTTGAAGTAAGAATAGTACATGCTCCAATTCTTCAAAATACTTCAATGGAATGGCATTTTGCCTTATATGATAAACCCTACCATCTGTCATGAAGTACAACAAGATGTGTTCTTTCAAGTAGGTATGGTAAACCATTTGTACAAATTCCAGTTGATTCAATCTCTCAGGAGTTGCTCTAATACCTGGTTCACTCAAGGAAGTTGGATCATTGGTAGTGTTCTGTATTCTTCTTTCATCATCACTTCCCAATCCAGTTTTATCTCTTGCTTCCTTTCCAGTAACTACTCTTGCTTCAAAACCACTTGCAGCAGTCTTCAAAGGTTGAGTCTGTTTTGCTTTAGTGAATCCTGGTAGGAATGTCTTTGGTCTAACTTCTGATATCAAGTTAACTTGAGCTATGTCAGAGGTTACTTGCTTCTTTGGAATATCAGAACTTACTGTCTCTTGACTCTGAACAACTTGAGCCATGTCAGAGGTTGTTTTAAGAATTTTTTTTGAAGTCAGAGCAAGATCATCCTTTTCATCAGTGATTTCTTCATTCTCAGGAGGCACATAAACCTTGATAGGTTCACCAACCTTTTCTTTACCCTTGGATCTTGGATCTATCTGCGGTTGTGATTTATCCAATATTGCTTCAGTATTTGTCCTTTCTTTTATCACAATGCCTTTGATTTTTGGAAGTGTCTTTTTACCAGAAGCTTCAGATTTAGATGTGACTTTTTCTGATTTAAGTCTGGCTTCTTCTTCCATTAAACTCTCCAAGTCCATTCCTGGATTTTCCTGAAAAAATAACTGTTTTGACATTTCTTCATCAAGATCTAAAAGTTCATCAGAACTTATCCTTTTACCAGTAGCAGAACTAATTCTTTTCCCAGTATCAGAACTTGTCCTGTGACTTGTGATTTCAGCTTTTCTTGATGAGAAACTTCTACCTTGACTATGACCTCTACCCATTCCAGAGTTTCCTTGATCATCCTTTTCATCATCCTTCCCTTTCAGTGTCTTTCCAGTCTTGCATTTGGACTTAATTACTTTCTCCCCCTTTTTGGCATCAGCAGGTAGTAGAAGAGAGACAAGCCATTCCACTGAGGCTTGGATTTCAGTAAGTTGAGATTGCTCAGAAGCTTGATTTTTCAGAATATCATCAATCTGAGCTTGTTGTTTCTCTTGAGTCTTCTCAATATAAGAAATCCTGTCAAAGGTAGGTTGGAAGAACTTTTTCTTGTCAATTTTCTGAATTTGGTCCTGTTTGATGAATTCTTCCTGAATCTTGTGTAGCTCTGCATGAGTAGTTGAATGGAGACCTTGTAGATGTTTAGTACTCAATGCAGTGACTCTAAGCTGGGTTTTGAAATCATCAGAAATTAACATTTCATCAGCTTTTGTCAAGTGCTCAGCAAGATGCTTTGCATTTGGAACACAGGAAACTGAGTTCCATTCCTTAGTTTACTCCTGTCCTGCAGGAGTTTCACTCCAAGGCACTGGTGCTTCTCTGGTAACAAACTTCTTAACAAGTTCAGATTTAAGAATAGTTTTTTGAGGAGCATGTCCTGAAGGACCTGCTTCATCACCATCTACATTTGGAGCAGCATCACCAGTATCTCCAGCATTTGCAGCATCAGAACTTACAGAATCAGTATCTTCTGATAAAACAATAGTGTGAGTAGCAATGGAGGCTTCAGCATCCTCTAATTGCTGATCTGGTTCTAAGTTCTGATCAACAGCCATATCTAGATGCTCAGCTATATTCTGATCATCAGCATCGAGATGCAGAGAAGGTGTAGAAGAGTATCTAAATTTTGAGCAGCATCAGTAACATGTGTTGTTGATGGATTAGTTGTTGTTGGAGCTTCTAGGAGAATTACTTCAGGCACAACCAGGTTCTGAACATCAATTTCAGTACTGGTGCCTGTATTAACAGGAGATACAGACTTTTGAACAGGAGACACAGATGGTGTGTTGGCCTGTTCAGGAACAGCTTCCTGAGATGGAGTTGATGAAGAAGAAGTGACTTTAGCAAATTCCTTTTCTTGTGAGATCAGAGATTCCTGATCTCCTTCCTTAGCTGCTGCTTCTTCATCATCTGAAACTGGCCTTTTTGCCCTCTGTTTCTTGTATCTCTTTGTAGATATGGATTCCTTGGGAGTTTCAGGAACAGTCATTCTTCTAAGCCTCTTGAGAAGCCTAGATCCCCCAATTTCAGAATCCTTCTGAGAAGTCACTGTCTCAGCTTCTTGGACAACAGGTTCTGATGCAGAAACCTGTTCCTCACTGTCAGACTCATCTCTCAAAGCAATCCTCCTTCTCTTTTGAGGTGTTTGAGGAACAGTCTTTGTCCTCTTAGGTTTGGAAGATGAAGGCTTCACAGTAGGTGCTGAGGATGAGGGTTGAACCGTCTGTGAAGTGGAGATATATGATTTGATATATTGCCTAAGGGTTGGTTGAGTAGTATGGATGGTAGGTGCTGATGGTTGTTGTGGTGTGTGGGAGGTGTTTGTTGGTTGGACATCAGGATAAACAGATCTATAGGAATCAGGATCAGCATTTACTAAGATCTGTTTCACAGACTGAGGAATCTGTAAAGGTCTAACCACTGGTTTCTTAGTGTCAACATTTACCAGGTCATTAAAGTAATGTTTTGCAACTTTAAAAGGTGAAGTTAAGGTACTGGTTAGTCGAGGTTCATCAGTACAAAAAGTATATATAAGTTGACAGAATCTAGCAAAGTAAACAACATTCCTATCCTCTGTCATCCTATCCCCAATAAAACCTATTATAGCCGTTGCAAAATCAAAATGAGTTTGGTTTATAATGGCATACCCGATGTGCTGACTCATTATGGGGATGGCATCAAAATTCGAACACTTGTTCCCAAAAGCTTTAGTGATGCAGTCGAAGAAGAAGCTCCATTCCCTTCTGATATAAGCCCGTTTCAACTGCCCAAGCTTTTCTAAACTCTGTTCATACCCCAAACTGGCCATTAACTCCTGAAGAGCTGATTCCTCTGGAATTGAAAAAGTACATCCTTCTGGGAGATGTAAAGCCTTGCGTATTGTACCAGGAGTGATTGCATATGAAGAATCACCCACTTCGAAAACAATACTAGGAGTACCATTTGGACCACCATTATCAAAGTTTCCAATCCTCCAAAGTGTCAGAACTTGTTGGCTTGAGAAGACGGAAGGTTGGGTCAATGCATACCCGATTACACTGTGTGCAAGAAGATCTTGCACAAAATGCAATTCAGACGGAGCTTCAGCATTATCAAGAATAGTAGCATAGTTGTTTGGAACAAATTTAGCTCCATCAATGATCAAATCCTTAGGTGCCATGAAAATAATCGAGATGTAAAAGTGCCTGTTAGGTGTTTGATAGAATGTCTATATGAAAAACCAGCGTTAGAAGAGAAAAGAGAGTAAAAGCAAATAGAGAGAAAAAGTATGAAAGGAAATAAAAGATTAAAAAATCCTCTCTCTATCTTACTTGTACTTTTGAAAAAAAAATGTAATCGTTGGACACCTGTCAGACATGCAGTAAAAACGAATAGTTAATGGGCACGAGAAAACAGTAATCATTACTTACCCACTTGCAGTTTTTCAAGGAAAAAACCGTTCCACTTACCCAGTTATTCCATTAATCAAGGTGAATCGGTTTTAATTCAAAATTGAAACTGTTCCCACTTATTTAATTATTTTTCACTGCAACATCAATATTCTGAAGAAAAAAAATTGAGTGAAAATGACCATAATAAATCGGACGAACAAGTACTGATAAAATAAAATCAGAACTTAAGTTAAAACAGAATTTATATGGTAATCAGAATATGAATATGTATCAGGATTTATCAATACATTACAAAATATCTCAGAGACAAGATCTTGAAATAAAAACAAATTTCATTAATATATCAAGAGAATACATTCATGAAATTTAAATTACATTAGAACTTGTACAAGATTTCCCTAAGCTGCTAAACCTAACGTCAACAGCCTTAGTCCTAGCTCAAGAAGCAGGGCAAGGCTGATGATGAAGAAAAATAGGAAGAAGAAAATAAATTATTTCTTCTTCCTACTCTCGACAAACAGAATAGCGAGTCAAATGATTCGCTCTTGCTGGCGGAGAGATTCCAGCCTTTCCTCCTCCAATCGCTCCAGATGGCGATGGTAGTCCATGTAGAAGAACAGGAGGTGGGTGAGTACCTCCTGGGGAACGGAGTCCCATATCTCATCAGGAATGGCAGTGACGTGCCATTCCTCCTGCCAATCGGCACAGCTCAGCTCCATGTTGAATGTTTCGTAGTTCAAAAACATATTGTAATTGACCATTGTGTTTTTTATAGAAATAGTATGAAGGTGAGTTTGTGATAAAAGAGTTGATAGGAAGACTGATGTAAAGTGGTTGTTTATATAGGCAAGAGAATTCCAGGAGACGCAAAGAAATTTAATGCTGATAGGTGGAATTAATTCTACCTCGTCTCCCCAGACTTGGAAAAAGAAAAACATTCAGTGTAAAGAGAAAACATGGTTCAATACGCACAAGAAGCAAGTAAAAGTTAACTGTTCATGTACGAGTACCACTATCCCTAACTATAGTGACTATTAATCTTCCACGTTAACAATATTCTGGTTTAAACTAAGACTGTTGTCAAATTTTATCCAAAAATAAGTCATGTAAAGAATCAGACTGTAATATCAGAACTTAGACTTATATCAGAACTTAACAGTCATCTATACATAATTTCTTAACTCGAAAAAGGAATGCCTATTTTAGTAAGTCCTCACTCAAATTCTGATTTATATTCTTCAGAACTTAATCATCAGAACATGCAATCAGAACTTGTCCTCAGAATTTGTGCAATGTGACACAATGACTGTTTATCTAAAACAACATAGATCCCCACAGTGATTTTCATCATTCATATGGAGTGGTTAGTGTGTGCATTAAGCTAAATATCAGACAAAGAGAAAAGTCTGATTCACTTCAGTACATCTTAGAAATAAGGCATAACTAAAACTTTACTAAAAACCTTTCAATATTCTGAAACCTACTATTGAATGAATTTATGCTTGAGTCCACCTCAACTATTTTGTGCTAATTTTGTGCATCTTTTTAAATTCTATTTTACAGTGGCTTCTCAGTGTAAGTGAGTCACGACTGCTTATCAGAATATATGCTATTATTAGAGTATTTCTCCAGTAATCATAGAGTGTGAAAAGTCACCAAGAAAATATTTTATTTGCTTTTCTGATGCATATTACTTAATACCAGCAATGCACTTGGGTCTTCCCTTCCACATTTTTACTCCAGATCTCAAAGGAGTACCTGATTTTTAATCCTTGTTTCTCTTTCTTTTTCTTTTGATAAGTGAGGTTTATCAGCACTTAGTACATTCAACAGATTTACTAGCATCAGAACTTAACAGATGAGTAGCATTATTCTAGTTTGTGACTTAGTAATAAGATAAACAAAGTAAACTCAACTAAGCTCAATTATCAGAATTTGTTTGTGTCAATAGATTTCCACAGAAATAATTACTTCTTACATGGGATCCCTTGTTTATTGAAGACTACTAGGTCAGCATCTAGCACAGTTATCCTCATAGGATTGAATAGTTACCTAAACAGACATATCACTATCAGAGTTTAAAAACATTGATCGGACAACAGTCAGTACTTAAACATATTTTTCAATTAAGCACAGAATACACAAAGAGGTTAAATTTTGTAAATACCGATCATAAAGTCTGATGCAACAGAACAAAACTAAGCAGATTTAGAAAAAGAACCTGAAACCATTCCAAGTTCATTTACCAATCTTGTAAAAGTAGCTTCACACAATGGTTTTGTGAAGATATCTGCTAGTTGTTAATCTGTTGGAACAAAGTGCAATTCCACTGTACCTTCATCTACATGTTCCCTGATGAAGTGGTACCTGATGCTGATGTGCTTTGTCATAGAGTGTTGAACTGGATTACCTGTCATAGCAATAGTACTTTGATTATCACAGTAAATAGGGATTTTGAAATATGTTAACCCATAATCCAGTAACTGATTCTTTATCCAAAGAATCTGTGCACAACAGCTTCCTGCAGCAATATATTCTGCTTCTGCAGTTGATGTGGAAATTGACTTTTATTTCTTGCTAAACCAAGAAACCAATCTGCCTCCAAGAAATTGGCAGCTTCCACTTGTGCTTTTCCTGTCAATTTTGCAACCTGCAAAATCTGCATCTGAGTAACCTATTAGTTTAAAATCTGATTCTCTGGGATACCACAATCCCAGATCAGCTGTTCCCTTAAGATACTTGAAAAATTCTTTTCACAACTGTTAAGTGAGGTTCTCTTGGATCTACTTGAAATCTTGCACAAAGACAGGTAGCATACATGATATCAGGTCTACTAGCAGTTAGATATGGTAGAGAGCCAATCATACCTCTGTAATCAGTAGTATCTACTGATTTACGAGTATCCTTATCCTGTTTTGTTGCAGTGGCCATGAGAGTGGATGCACTTGAACAATCTTGCATTCCAAATTTCTTCAGCAAGTTTCTGGTGTACTTAGTTTGACAAATAAAAGTGCCTTTTTCATTTTGCTTGACTTGAAGGCCCAGAAAATAGCTAAGTCCCCCCATCATACTCATCTGATACCTTGACTGCATCAGTTTGGCAAACTTCTTGCAAAGTCTGTCATTTGTAGACCCAAAGATGATATCATCAACATAAATCTGGACCAGAAGTAAGTCCTTTCCATGGTTGAGGTAGAACAGTGTTTTGTCTATTGTTCCTCTGTTGAATCCACTTTCCAGAAGAAACTGAGCTAAAGTCTCATACCATGCTCTGGGAGCTTGCTTAAGTCCATAAAGTGCTTTATCAAGCCTGTAGACATAATCTGGATGTTTGGAATCTACAAAGCCTGGAGGTTGTTCAACATATACTTCCTCCTCCAATTCTCCATTGAGAAAAGCACTTTTAACATCCATTTGAAAGACAGTAAACTTTTTGTGAGCAGCATAAGGCAAAAATATCCTTATGGCTTCTAACCTAGCAACTGGTGCAAATGTTTCATCATAATCAATTCCCTCCTGTTGAGAATATCCTTTTGCAACCAGCCTTGCCTTATTCCTTGTAATTATGCCATCACTGTCAGTTTTGTTTCTGAATACCCACTTTGTACCAACAACAAATCTATTCTTTGGTCTTAGCACTAGGGTCCAGACTTTGTTTCTTTCAAATTCATTTAACTCTTCCTGCATTGCTTGCACCCAATCAGCATCTTGAAGAGCTTCTTCCACTTTCTTTGGCTCAGTCTGAGAGAGAAAAGAATTGTAAAGACATTCGTTTGAAGTACCTGTTCTAGTTCTAACACCTGCATCAGGATTTCCAATTATCAAATCAGGTGTATGTGATTTAGTCCACTTCCTTGCAAATGGAAGGTTTTCTCTAGAACTGGATGCTCCCCCATGATCCATGATGTCTTCATTTTCATTTTCTGATGCTCCCCCTGAAACTATGCTCTCTGAGTTGGATTCTTCAGAATTTAGATTTTCAGAACTATCAGAACTTGGCTTATCAGAACTTGACGAGCCAGATGTATATTCTGATGCTTCTTGAGATGTGATATGTTCTTGAGTATGCTCCCCCAGTATAGGTGCATCTTCCTTTGACGTAGTTACCACAGTTTCAATAACATCAGAGTTTAATCCATCAGAGTTTACAGTATCAGGACTTAGACTGTCAGGATTTTCAGTATCAGAATTTGAGTCTTCATTTTCAAATCTCAGCTGATCATGATCAATAAAATCTTCAAGACCAATAATCTTCTTGTCATCAAAAGAGACATTGATAGATTCCATGACCACTCTTGTTCTCAAATTATAGACTCTGAAGGCTTTTGTGGAAAGTGGATATCCAACAAAGATTCCTTCATCCGCTTTTAGATCAAACTTGGATAGCTGTTCAGGATGAGTCTTGAGAACAAAACACTTGCATCCAAATACATGAAAGTACTTCAGATTTGGCTTCTTTTTCTTCACCATTTCATATGGTGTTTTTCCTTGCTTGTTAATGAGTGTTGCATTTTGAGTAAAATAAGCAGTCTGCATAGCTTCAACCCAGAAATAGGTTGGAAGCTTTGCTTCTTCAAGCATTGTACGTGCAGCTTCAATGAGAGTTCTATTCTTCCTTTCAACAACTCCATTTTGCTGTGGAGTTCCAGGGGCTGAAAATTCCTGCTTAATTCCATGGTTTTTGCAGAACTCTTCCATTATCAAATTCTTGAACTCAGTGCCATTATCACTCCTTATGGTTTTCACAGAATCTTTGATCAATTTATCCAGATGTTTGACATGATCAATCAAGATAAATGCAGTTTCACTTTTTGTGTGCAAGAAATACACCCATGTGTATCTGGTGAACTCATCCACTATGACCAATGCATATTTCTTCTTTGTAATAGACATGACATTCACTGGACCAAATAGATCAACATGTAGTAGATGATAAGGCTCAAGAATTGATGATTCAGTCTTGCTCTTGAATGAAGATTTTCTTTGTTTGGCCTTCTAACAAGAATTACAAAGGCCATCAGGAGCAAATACTGACTTTGGCAGTCCTCTCACAAGATCTTTCTTGACTAGTTCATTTATATTGTTGAAATTTAAATAAGAGAGTTTCTTGTGCCAATTCCAGCTTTCTTCAATTGATGCTCTACTCATCAGACATATTGCAGAACCATCAGTACTTGTTGAAAGCTTAGCTTCATAAATGTTACCACGCCTGTATCCTTTCAGAACAACTTTGCCTTTAGCTTTACTCACAACTTCACAGTGTTCTTCAAAGAAATCAACATGATAACCTCTGTCACAGATTTGACTTATACTCAGCAGATTGTGTTTAAGTCCTGAGACCAGAGCTACTTCTTTAATGATGACATTCCCAAGATTGATATTGCCATATCCCAATGTTTTTCCAATGTTTCCATCTCCATAAGAAACACTTGGGCCAGCTTTCTCCACAAAGTCTGATAGCAGGGCCTTATTTCCAGTCATATGTCCTGAACATCCACTGTTCAGAACTAGGATATTTTTCATGTTTCCCTTTGTTTCAGCAGCTTCAGAACTGCTCTCAGCACTTCCTTTATCAGAATTTGCCATCAAAGCATAGTTCTCCTCACTTTCAGAGTTTGAGGTGTCTGTCCAGCTTTTCTTCTTTGTGACCAGAGCTTTGCCTTTGTCACCCTTCACTTTCTTTCAATCAGGAGATATGTGGCCTTTCTCACCACAGTTATAGCATTTGACATTGGTATAATCTCCTCTATCAGACTTTCCTCCTCTGCCCTCAGATCTTCTGAAATTCTTTTTATCAGAACTTGTGCCTTTCCTGGAAAACTTCTTTCCCTTCCTGAACTTCCTGTATTCAATCTTTGTGATCCCTTTCACCATAAGAGCACACAGCTTCATCATCTCCTCATCAGCATCAGTCTCAGGCAAGCTTTCAGAATCTGAGTCATCATCACTTTCAGAACTTGATGACTCAGTATCAGACTTTGTGAAAAGAGCTTGACCCTTGTCTTTCCTTGAGGTAGCTGCCTTGGGGGATTCTTCTTCAGCCTTAAGAGCAACTGTCCCTGACTTTCCTCCTTTCCTCTTGCTTCTTTGTTCCATCTCAAGTTCATGAGTCTTGAGCATTCCATAGATTTCATCAAGAGTTGTTTCATCAAGATTGTAGTTGTCTCTTATTGTTGTTGCCTTCAAATCCCAGCATTCAGGAAGAGCTAACAGGAATTTAAGGTTTGAATCTTCAAGATCATACTCCTTATCAACCAATGACAAATCATTCAAGAGTTTGACAAATCTATCATATAAATCAGTCAATGACTCATCAGCCTTTGAGTCAAAGTGTTCATACTCTTGAGTGAGTATTGTTTTCCTGTTCTTCTTAATTGTATCGGTTCCCTTACACCTTGTTTCCAGAGCATCCCATATCTCCTTAGCAGTCTTGCAGTTAATTACCCTGTTTGACATTACATTATCAATGACACTATGCAGTAAGTGTCGTACCTTAGCATCCTTAGCAATTGATGCTATATCTTCAGCAGTATAATCACTCTTCTCCTTTGGTATGGTCTTTGCTGCTTCACCTGCAACTGCGAGCTTGGTTGGTTTGTGAGGCCCTTCCTTGATTCTATCAAGATATTCTGGATATGTTGCTTCCAGGAACATGGTCATCCTCACCTTCCATATGGGATATTCAGATGGTCTCAGTATGGGAACTCTGATGGTCTCATACCGACTTTGAATTTGTGTCTTTGGTGGTTCTTCAGTTTTGGTAGGCTTAGTGGGAGTTTCTGTGTCAGACATGATTTTGTTTGGATCTTTAACTGTATATGCGTTAACAGATAGGCTCTGATACCACTTGTTAGGTCACACACACTGTAGAGGGGGTGAATACAGTGTAAAGTACAATCAAATCGAACTTTAATATCTCAAGTAACAGAAAACAAACTTTATTGAAACAATAAACTCTGTTACAGTATGGAACTGTTACCTCTCAGTGATGAACAAATATCACGAGAGCTGCTAGGATTACTACAAATAATCTTCTCGAATATGATAACACTTATAGTGTAAACTCTATGTCTGTGTTTATATACTACACAGTTATAAGATAATCACTAATTGATATGGAATATAATTCTGCTTCCTAAAATATATCAATCAGATATCTTTTCTTCCAAGTATTCTATTCTTCATAGAATTCCTTCTTCACGCATATCTCTTCTTATGCTTATCTCGATCTTCTTTCCTTTAATCAGCTATTGTCCTTAACTGAATGTACTTCAGCACTTAAGTTCTGATATCCATCTTCTGATGATTATCTCCTGATAATATAAGTACTGATATCCTTAAGTCCTGACTTCCAGTAAGTACTGATTTATCCTGTTTAAGTAAGATCTGAAAACTAAACATAAATCATATTAGCCATGACATTATCAAATATATCCAGCATATTAGGACTCAAATAACGATCATCACAGTCCACCGTTCACTCGTAAAAAAGTCATCGCGGACGGCGGCAAAATTCCGCGGGTACACGAGTAATTTCCCGAGTTTCCAACGCGAAATTCGCCAATTAATTAAATTAAATTCCCGCACAAAGTATTTAATATCACTAATTTTACTCAATTAATTCCTGCAATAAAAAGGAATTATATCAGAAGTTTTATAACATTCAATCCAACAACACCAAAAAGGCCCAACACTACCAAGCCCAAAGTAATAGGGCCGGAAATTCAGCCCAACAAACAACAGGAGGAAAAACCGAAGCAATATAGCCACAACCGCGGCCAAAACACGGCCACGCCGTTACACACCAATGCACACACTCACTCACACTTCACAAACACATACACAATCTTACACACACACACAAATATATATACATATACACCCATATACATATATATATATAAAATCTGAAATAGGGGCGAAATTAAGGACTCGCCGGATATAACTGGCCGGAAAACTCACCGGAAGGCAAGAAACCAAGGAGGGTCCAAGAAGAACAGAGAAGGAGGAGGAAGAACAAGAGGATGAAATATAGAGAGAGAAAGAGAACTGGGAGAGAAAGAGAGGGGAGAGAGAGTCGAGAGACAGAGAGGATGAGGCGAGAGAGAGAGAGAGACAAAAGTGATGTTAATCAGCCGAAGTACTACCCCCCCTTCTACCCTACCGCGTGTCCAATAAAAAGGGACACGTGGCTGTTTTCCGGACTACAAGCCAAAATATAATACCAAATCGTAATAATAACGATATATGTCACGCGCGAAAACTATTAAAATAATCTCAAAATAAATCTTAAAATATTAAAAATAATTCAGATTAAATAAAGACATAGGTTTCGTAATTCTTAAATAAGTTTTAAAATATAATTTATACCTGGATTTATCAATATAACGAAACAACACGCGGTAAAAACTAATCCCGAAAATTACCAAAATAATTTTAAAATTCTAAAAATATTGTAAACGTAATAAAATATGAGTTTCATGATTTTTGAAGAATCCTGGAATTAAATATGGATTTTACAATTAAACAAAATCAGAAATCATTTAAGAATAAATAATTAACAGAATATTGATTTGTAAATTTTATAAAATCCCAAAAATAATCATTGAGATTATAAAATCATAAAAACAATTTTAGAGACAACCCAAATAATTTTGAAGATAAGATCGTCATAAAATTACTTTTAAAAGTAAAACAAAAATAATATGGTGCAATAATTAATCATAAAAATATACCACGCAGTCCAACAATCACATATAAATAATAATAAGTAAAACACAGAGGCCATAATCAATATAAAATTCTTTATTTAATTACTTACGTAATAATTACATATTTAAATATTACAAAAATGTACGAGTCACTGTATCCTTTCCCCCTTAAAAAAATTCTGTCCCCAGAATCTTAACTAATTAAACAAGTGAGGATATTTGTTAAGCATATCTGACTCTAACTCTTAAATAGACTTTTCTATTCAAGGATTTATTCAAAGCATATTCACTTTAGACATAAACTCATTTGTAAGGACTTGCTCCTAACGAACTAGGATTTGGATCGATCATTCTACACCAAACAAATTCGGATGAGAGCCCCTTGGCTCCTAATCATTGACGTGGTTCGAATTAGATACATGTCGCCTTAACATTGACACGTAGAACACATTACATATATGCTGTTGTGACGGCAACATCAACTTATGGGCAACTTTACCTATATTTATCAATACCTCAAATGGTTTACTTTATTTGGGACTCAACCTGTCCCTGCTATTCAAACCTAACCAATCCCTTTCAAGGTCAAATTTTGTAAATACAATGATCCTATTTCTATATCCACATTCTGAAAATGCAAGTCCGCCTTCTTCTTTGTCTATCCCGAGCTGCCTCCACTTTCTCTTAATAGTGTGGGGAACCACACTTATATCCATACAAGGCTTCGCTAGGTAGCATTGCCCTACTAGCATGATAACTGTTAACACAGAGAGACTCAATCAATGGTAGGTGATTACCTCAGTTTCCTTCTAGATCCAAAATATATATACTCTCAATATATCTTATACTGTCTGAATCGTCTTCGCACTTTGACCCTTCGTCTAAGGATAATAGGTGGTATTCATTTTCAACTTAGTTTCCCAACATTCGAACGCAGCTTACTCATTTTTAACCCGTTAAGACTGAAAGTAATCTCATATATTCACTTCTTATTACCTTTAGGTATTTGAACTTCACATTCCACTCTTCCCCATTCTTTTATTAACTCCTAGTGAACACAACCACGTTCAATCCTTTTCTTCTGAACATGGCATCTGTTACTACACCGACTTTGGTTGGGTGATATTTAATAGAAAGATCGAAATCCTTTGTTTATCTTGGCTAAAATTTATACTTGCAAACTTAGTGTATAGTTACTTCCCTTCTAATCTCCGTGAGGAAATCCTTGGGCGTTCTACACAGACTTTCTTAATCTTTAAATAGCTGAGGAGGTTATCAATAAAAAAAAAATTACTTATCCACGTACTCCTTTTACATCATGTTCCTTACATCTTTATAGACAACTAATACACTTGTTACTCCACATAATATCACAAGAACTTGTAATGCTTATAACTCATTCTAATCACAATCTTTGATATGTGCTCAGACTGGATTTAAGTCAATCCCCGAGAAATAACACACTCTTTGAGCTAGGTCACATAGGTAATAAATTCTTAATAGGGGCTACTTATTCTTATTCTTTATTTTGTTAAATTCCCAATAATCAGTACACAATCTCATAATTCCGTCCCCCTTTTCCAACAACATCACTGGCGCACCCCAAGGGACTATATCTGGTATGCTCACCTCTCTTTCCAATAACTTTTACAATTATCGAACTACTTATTTCATTCCGTTGACCGCCAGAGCCTCCAGGGCATTTATTTATTACTCAAACTTCCTTCAGCTTAAGTATTGTCTTCTTCGTATCTTTACTCATGGTGGGTCTACCTTATATCCTTAGCTTGTTACTTTTTTTCGCATGATTGGAAGAACTTCTAATATTGCTCCTGCATCCAGAAACTTACCTTACTATTGGCTTATGTACACTTTATACTCCGCTTCTTCTAAAACCACTCCTTGCCTTATTATATGACAACCAACTCGTTCCTAAAATCACATCTGACTCTTCTAGCTTGAAGGGCATCAGATCAGTTGGAAAAGAATATTCGTGTGTTCCAACGGACAGTTAATATGGAGGTGACTCACCGAAAGTCCATCTTGGTTGACCACTCTTATGGTTAAGGGCTTGGCTAAATATTTCAATATCAAGTTCTTTTTACATATTTCCTTGGTATAAATAGCTTAGACGCTTCTGAACCAAATAAAACTTTAACAGGTATGAAATTGAGAGAAAATGCACCCGTAACTATGCCTGAGTTCTAGGCGCTCGATCTCTTGGTCACTTTGAAAGTTCTACCTCTAACTGTGCTGGAGGTTGGCCCTTGGAATATAGTACCTTGAGTATCGTTCCACAACTCCTTACAATATGCCCAACCTTCTCACAACTGTAACAAGTACCTCATGGATTTTCTGGATCGCATTTCGATGTATAATGACTTTGATTACCACATTTGAAACATTGCACATTCTTTTTGCAAGAACCACTGTGTCTCTTGTCACAGGACTTGCAATCCGCTGCTAACTTGGCTGACTGTGCCGGAGTAGAAGCAACTGAGATAGTATCAGACCTAGTCTGGGAGAAATTCTGTCTCCGGAATCTTTTACTCCTATTTCGGCTGAACTGATTTTGAAATTCTTGACTGGATTCTCCTTGGTCTGCCTTGTCTATAACACCTTCAGACTTCCTTTTCTTATTACTCTTTTCCTTAACTGCCAACTTCTGGTCACTTTCCATTACCAGGGTGGCCTCAACCATAGAGGAGTATGTCTTGAGTTGCAATGCCACAACTCCTCTGTGAATTTCAGGTTTCAAACCTTGTTGGAACCTCTTTACTTTCTGAATCTCCGTACTTGCATACTCAGGAACTAATCAGGCCAATTGGCCTCATACTCCAATACACTTTTTTCACCTTGCTTCAATTCTAGAAACTCAATTTCCATTTGATTCCTCTCATAGTCAGGAAAATACTTTTCTAGTAATAATTCTGTAAATCTCGTCCAAGGAACAGAGCCTTCTCCTTCCAACGTACAAGTGGATTCTCTCCAATAATTTGCTCCATTCTTAAGAAAGTAGCTTACATAATCTGTCTTAAGATCACCACTTACTTGTGTGAAGGTAAATGCCTTTTCCATTTCCTTAAGCCAATTTCTAGAAATAACAGGATTCACTTCACCCTAGAACTCTGAGGGCTTAGCAGACTAAAAGAATTTAAAACTAGTAATTTGGTTTAGCTCTCTTTGTTGATGTTGGCACTGCTGAATCTGTTGGATTAACTACAACTGTTATTGCTGATGCTGGCGCAACAAGTCTAGAATTTTGTTTATAACTGGACCCTCCGCAACGCTTCTACTATTTTCTTTAGACTGGGTAGTTTTCTTGGGTGGCATTTTTCTGTATCAGGAAAATGCTGCCCAATTAAAATACCCATGTCCTTACTATCAGGGTCCATTTATAATAGAGATCTAGATTAACATCACTGGAAACAATAGCAATGATGACAGTAACAGAATCAACAACAGTACAGGAAAACTAAATTATAAAGAAACTAATCACTATAGCATGGATCCTCAATGCAACAACAGCTGACTAACTTCCCGCCACTACTCAATTACCACATCAGCACTAATCTGATATACTACGGGACTTGGCTGGCTATATTAGACACCACTTACATAGAACAACCTGATCAATCAAGTCAACTTAAGGGGAACTGACTCTACTAGGCACCGTAGTCCAAATTTCAACCAACCATTCCTCTATAGATGATTTCTTATCACTTACAAGTAATCCACCAACCACTTAATTGCTTTTCCCGAGGCTATAACTCCCTCATCAGATTCTGAACCCCCGCTGCTACCCTTATTCTTAAATAACATGCTAATATAGAACTTCATTTTTTTCCCAACAGTAAACTTTCATTTATTCCCAATAATCAAGACTCTCTACTATAAAATTTACTGACAAATTCATTGACATGGGATTTTAAAATCAAGGAATCAATTATAAAGGGAGGAAATGCAAAGAGGGTATAGATGTGACTGAAAGCAACCATACAGGTACAAAAGATATCCAGTCTTAGTACCGCATAGCTTACAACACATAATTCAGTAGCGTCCCACTAGACCCTTTTATCACACAGACAAACGGTCAATTCATATGCATTGTTTGCCCCAATCAACCAAAACAGTCACCAAGGAAAGAAACAATGTTTAAATAGAAAATTCACAAATAAGGAGGGAGAAATTCCGATTTATAATGGAATCAACAGAATCCTAATTTGCTTATTCCGAGTTCTCAAATTTCACACAGGAAAAGTAAGCAACTTATGGAATAGGAAACAATTACTTTGGAAACAAAATACGTCTCAAGAAAGAGGTATAAGGGTTCAAAGATACAAACCACAGTACTGATCTGTATTCACTATGAAACATGGCTGTCATAGCAGCCACTGACTGTTATTATACTATCCGAACTCACCGAGGTCACACACTTGGTCCAGTAACATTTCTTTAACATAGAAAATGCGATATTTAGAAATAACAGTGGCGTCTCTTCAACCGACACACCAAGGGCCCGCTCAAATGCTGAATTCTCACAATCAGACTCGTTTTCTCGAGAGAAAAGCTATAAATCTCTATCGGACCTTACCAATAATACATATACAAAGGAAACGTACTCTAACTAGGGCAGTTCCAGCCAGTCCTCAACAGACGTCAGGGTTATGCCTCTAAAACCTTTGACTGAACTCACAGACTCGCTCCTCTAATTGAATTGCTGACTCACACCTTTATATGAACCTTTCTACACTCTTCTGACTCTACTCTCAACCTAAATCAGGGACTCAAACCTGTAGCTCTGATACCAACTGTGACAGTCTCTACCCCGGGGTCAGGAGTTGACGTCACTAACAACAATAAGAATAAACATAATATACTTCAAATAACAAATTATACATAACCAGGACCCCTATGCCAAGACCTTCTCCAGGTTTAAGTATGAATTAGGCTACACTATTACAACACCAACTTACACCAACCGATATGACACAACTAATTAACACACCAACTCAATAGACCATCTTTGGTCCAACACATCCATCTCAGAGGAGCCTGACGCGAAAGGAACTGGAACTTTGCCCTGACTATCACGGAAGAATCCCCTAGGCATCTGCAATACATATATAAAATATTCTGCAAGGGTGAGCAATATATTGCTCAGCAGTACCACTATATGAATAACGAGTAAAACAGTATATATAAAACGGTATAGGAAAAGATATCAAAACTGGTTTACGAAAACAGGTAAAACAGCTATAAACTGGATATCAAATCTAGCATGCTCTATAAAAACAATATCATATGTAATGTGCTGTGTCAAAATACCAGAGTCAAATTTTAGCATGCTATTTCCTTTCCAAAAACCACTGTCCATTGATGGACCCATAAATCATCTGTCCCGTTACGGGGACCATAAACTATTTGTTCCGTTATGGGAACCATTAAACCAAAGTCAGATATAAAAGTGAATGAATTCTAGGGATAGCTGATCAGTCTATCCCACCACAATTTGTTCCGGAACTAAGAGACTAGCTAGGTCTCTATTATGCTGGACTAAGCGGCCTACCAGTGCGCACATCCGACTTAGCCTCTTACGCACCCATCCTGGGCCGTTACCTAATAAAGGGCCTCTTACACCACTGACCATCCAATATCTGATTCATTTTTATCCAGTTTTCAAAATCAATTACACCTATCTCTTTTCAAATGATTACAGCACACATTCTAAAAATCCCTTTTTAATTTTTAATCATAATCTAGAGATAGGCATTTTCAAAAGTTACTTTTTCCCCAAAACATCATTTAGTAAAACATATTTAAATACGTGGAATACGTAACTTAAAACGTTCTATTCCAGTACATAATTTTAATCAACAACTATTCATATATACTGAACTGTAAAATATTAGTTCAGGGGTACTTGCCTTGCAGAGCTTTACAACTATTACTGATCGACTCTAAGCCGACTCGAACGCTTAGGCTTTATCGTCTTATCACTAGATCACCTTGGATTCAACTTCAACACTTAGGTTCTTCGGTTGAGACCATATTGAGCTCGTCGACTGTCCACTAGGTTATCCTTAGTCCAACGTCCACTTTCGGTTTTCCGATTAGAACCTACAGGGTCGAAATACTCTATGTTAGACGTCTAGGTATGCCTGACATATCCTCGCTAACAATCTACCCATACGATATCAAATTCCGACTCGTATTCATTCATATTATAACAACACATAGGGTTCACGCTCTCGGAAATCAGTTCGGTGTTCGTTTCCAAAAAATACGTATACTCGTAATTTACGAAATTAGGGTTATTGGTTTTGGAAAAATATTTCATCACATCTTACAATCAAGTTTCGTTTAAAACACATATGTATTTATATAGCCAATTGACATCCTGATAATCATTAGATACACTCCCGTATTCCCGTAGGTCAATTTTCCGGAAATCGGGCAGCGTCTCCTTTATTTATCGGACTACCCGTCGAAGCAATTTGACGTCGAATCAACAACAACAACCAATCACAACAACAATCCAATTATAATTCCCAACCATATCAATCAAATTTCAAGCACAATCCAATAACCTCGAATAAAAATATTCGAATACTATTTTGCATCGAACTTACTACTGAAATTTATACATTTATTATTTATTTATTTTTAAACATTAGGACTCAGATAACGATCATCACAGTCCACCGTCCACTCGTAAAAAAGTCATCGCGGTTGGCGGCAAAATTCCGCGGGTACCCGAGTAATTTCTCGGGTTTCGAACGAGAACTTCGCAGATTAATTAAATTAAATTCCCGCACAAAGTATTTAATATCACTAATTTTACTCAATTAATTACTGTAATAAAAAGGAATTATATCAGAAGTGTTATAACATTCAATCCAACAACACCAAAAAGGCCCAACACTGCCAAACCCAAAGCAATAGGGTCGGAAATTTAGCCCAACAAATAACAGGAGGAAAAACCGAAGCCATACAGCCACAACCGCGGCTAAAACACGGCCACGCCGCTACACACCAACGCACACACTCACACACACTTCACAAACACACACACAAATACATATACATACACACCCATACACATGTTTATATATAAAATCTGAAATAGGGGTGAAATTAAGGGCTCGCTGGATATAACTGGTCGGAAAACTCACCGGAAGGCAAGAAACCAAGGAGGGTTGAAGAAGAACAGAGAAGTAGGAGGAAGAACAAGAGGATGAAATATAGAGAGAGAAAGAGAACTGGGAGAGAAAGATAGGGGAGAGAGAGCAGAGAGACCGAGAGGATGAGGCGAGAGAGAGACAAAAGTGATGTTAATCAGCCGAAGTACTACCCCCTTCTGCCCCACCGCGTGTCCAATAAAAAGGGGCACGTGGCTATTTTCTGGACTGCAAGCCAAAATATAATACCAAATCGTAATAATAACGATATATATCACGCGCGGAAACTATCGAAATAATCTCAAAATAAATCTAAAAATGTTAAAAATAATTCAGAGTAAATAAAGACATAGGTTTCTTAATTCTTAATTAAGTTTTAAAATAAAATTTATACCTTGATTTATCAATATAACGAAACTACACGCGGTAAAAACTAATCCTGAAAATTACCAAAATAATTTTAAAATTCTCAAAATATTGTAAACGTAATAAAATATGAGTTTCATGATTTTTGAAGAATTCTGGAATTAAATATGAATATTACAATTAAATAAAATCAGAAAATCATTTAAGAATATATAATTAACAGAATATTGATTTATAAATTTTATAAAATCCTAAAAATAATCATTGAGATTATTAAATCATAAAAACAATTTTAGAGATAACCCAAATAATTTTGAAGATAAGATCGTCATAAAATTATTTTTAAAAGTAAAACAAAAATAATATGGTGCAATAATTAATCATAAGAACACACCATGCAGTCCAACAATCACATATAAATAATAATAATTAAAAAATAGAGGCCATAATCAATATAAAATTCTTTATTTAATTACTTACGCAATAATTACATATTTAAATATTACAAAAATGTACGAGTCGCTATATCGACAAGTTAATTCCTCATGTAAAGAACTAGAGATATCGACAAGTCAAAACTTATGTAGAGAACTGGAGATATCGAAAAGTCATTCTACTTGTAGAGAAATAGACACCTCGACAAGTCAAAACCCTTTGTAGAGAACTTGAGGTACCGATTATTCATTTCACTTATTGATATGTGACATCTCTATACAACAACATAGATCTCGATTAACAACTTTAGAATTCAGAATACAGATAACTTGAAGATCCAAGATTATTAATCAACAAAGACTTATATCATTGAATTGGAAACCCTACAAATGCATCTTGAAGAATAAAAGTTCAAGGGGCAAGATGTACTAGACAAAGGAGGGTCACAGACCAAGTAGATTCTGCACATATATGCTAACACCAGAAATGGAAAATAGACAAAGAAGCTTTAAAAAATATGTTATTCTATTTTAGTGCAAGTTATGTAAAATGTGCATGTTGATCTATAAAGCATATCACGGGTCCTTTGTTTAGAAGTAACAAACATATCTAGAGAAATCTTGTAATTCTCTCAAGAGAAGTAGTTGAGTTCTTATTCTCAAGAACATAGATTTATAGCAAGACAAATTTACTTTTATACAAATTAAGTGATTTTTGATAAATTGCTTGTGTGTCTGTATGTAGTATTTTATCACTACAAAAATCATTCAATTGTTTTGTTTCATAAGCCATAAATTATCACAGTTAATCAAAAATCAAGAAAAACACATTCATCACCCTCTCTGTGTTGCACTTCATACTTACCAACTCACACAAGCAAGCTATTAATCAGCCATTACCTGCATTATATACCTATAAAAACTCATATACATCTTCACTTTATCAAATAAAGCAAACAAAAGGCAAGCAAACACAATCCTCTCCATTTCTTCCTTCTAAGTCATTCAAGAACACCAAGAAAGGAAAATTTCAAAACTCACATTCTACTCATTCAAAAATACCAAATTTTTATCACGCCTCTTTCATATCATGGATAAGGCATGTACCAAATTTGAAGCTCATCCATGGAGTTTTAAATTTTAGGAAAATGTTTGAAGTTGTGGGTGAATAGTAACTCCGAAAATTACTTTTTATTTTCTTGATTTTCCATGGAAGTTTAAGGCTCCTAAAGCTAAACCAAGATCTTCCTAAGGATATTATGAGCTTATTAAGTTTTAACAAGCTTCAAGAAAGGTATAAATATCATATACTCTTTGATTTACTTGAGATATAAGCTTGAGTTTAAGATATGTTTAAGTATCTGTTGTTTCATGGAGTTTAGATTATAATTGATTCGATATTTATGGTTAAGTGTTATGGGTTGATGTTGGTGATTTTCTTAGAGCTTATAAACTAAACTTATAAGTAATATATTGGAATTATTTATTGTGTTGTTGTTGAAAGAATTTAACATAGTTAAAATCGGGAATCATTACTTATATAGACGTCGTAATGTCCATTAAAATTTAGGACTGTTTTAAATGCGAAATATGACCTTTAATTTTAATATTTTCGAACACCACTGGAGATGAATGTAAAGGTATTGTTTTGTAGTTCGTAACCATATAAAGATCATTTCGAGATGACTTACGGTTTAAGAGAAAAGTCTGTTTTAGTGAACGTAGTCGAGAAAACCAAACTTCTTCATAATACTGACTTTGAGGGTATAAATGAGGCCTTTAACAATTGTTAAAAATGATCAAACTTGGACAGCAGATGAAATATACAGTAAGGAAGGTCTCCATAAAATTTGAGCTTTAAAGGTTAAACTTTCGGTGTTATAAAAATGTGGGAGCGAAGGTCGTGCAAAGTGAGAACACCAAAAATGACCACAACATAACCACTTCCTGGAACTGCTACTTCGGAACTTTCAACCCTTTGCCCAGAAAACTATTTTCAAGTAATCTGTTCTAAATGTTGTCAAGATCGTGCACGCAAAAGCGGTGCATCATTTGAGTTAACGGTTTGAGAGAAATCAATATTTTAGTAAAAGCGGTATGAATAGTAAAATTTTGTAGTTGACCAAAATTTTAAAATATTTTTAACCTATTTGAATTCATGTTTTCAAAATGAAAATTTTATGTTAAATATTAAAAGTACTTAAGAATCTCCTTGAGGTGGTTTCGTATTTAAATATTAATTTTTCGATTTTCTAAAAATGTTAGAGCGTGAGTCACGTAAGTAACATTCGGTAAAGTCAACGTTATGAGACCACTTTGACCGTCCATTATGACCAAAGATTGATAGTTAATTCGAGTCGGTCCAATAACAAAAATTTTAAAGTATTATATTTATTAGTAGGATAAATAGTCGTTTAGATTAAGAATACTAATCAGACTTATGATATCTATTGATTAGTGTTAGATGAAATTAATTATATCAGTATTTAGCTATCAGAGTTTGCCATCAGTACTTAATATCAGAGTTTGACAAAGATGACATCATCAATATTTATCATCAGTATTTGTTGATCAGTATCTGTCATCAGTATCTGTTCATATCAGTAGTTGTCAAGCTGGAAATCAGGAGATATCATAGGAGGATATATATGCAGAGATATGTCAGTCTAAGACTTTACTTATTTGCAGCAATCAATAGATGGATATGTATTAGGATTCCTTATTCAATTGTAACACATCTTCTAGATTGATTGTGTTGTTGTGCAGTATATAAGCACATGTTAGATTTTCACTCTATGTGTTTGAGACTGATATATCATTCACATAACCTAGCAGCTCTCAAGAATATATGTTCATCCTTTGAGAGAGTAGTATAATCAGTTTTTATCCATTAATATAAAATTTGTTCCATCTATTGAGTTTGTTAATTCAATTTATTGTTTAAACTGCATTCACCCCTCTCTACAATTGATTTAATGCCTAACAATTGGTATCAGAGCTTTCTGTTGATACACAAATAGTTTAAGATCCATAAAACAATCGTAAATGGCAGATAAAGAAACTTAAAAAAATCCCCCACCACCAGCCACAAACTAAATCAGTAATAACACGAGCAGATATGAGGCTATCAAGGTTCCAATCTTGAAGATTCATGAATATCCAAAATGGAAAATTAAGATGGCCATGTGTTTGGAAGCAACAGATCCTGAATATCTGAACATGATTTATGATGGTCCTCACAGGCCCATGAAACTGGTTTTTGCAGTTCCTGGTCAAGAAGAAAAGATGGTTGACAAGGAAAAAAAGGACTATACTCATGAGGATCTTTCATAAATTATGAAGGACGCAAAAGTTCGACATCTTTTGTATAACAGTCTTGACAGTGTCATGTCCAATAGAGTGATTGGATGCAAAACTTCCTAGCAAATTTGGGACACTTTGGAGGTCAAGTGTCAAGGCACCACTACTATCAAGAAGAATAAAAGGACAATACTCACTCAAGAGTATGAATGTGACGTCCCTCAAATCCGGGGGTCTGGATTTGACGTCATTACATGAAAAACACTTTTAAAAACCTTTTTTTTTGAAAAGATAATAAAAATCAAAGAATTTGAAACCTGAACATTTGAAAAGAATTTAAAATAAAATAGTTCAACCCCTTTAAAATAGGGTCGCATACAGGTTGCAACATTGAAATTATAATCAACCACTATTATTAATGAATAACTTAACCACTCATATTCTTCACATAGCCTTAGCCTTAAATGCTATCGAACTTGAGCAACTCATCTTTAAGCCTTTCTGAAATGGTTATAAGAAAATCAAGGGTGAGCAACAAGGCTTAGCAAGTACCATTATAGCAAAAACAATTTGAAATAGTTTATCAAGAATTCACAACTCAGGGTATTAAACCAAAGATTCATCATTCTTTAAATCAATTGAAAACTAGGAGAATTCAATCTTTCAAAAGAATTACAGAACTGGAATTATCTCATTTAAACTAAAACCAAAGGTTAGACTGCTGATCAGTCACGCAATAAACCCGAACATGGCACACAACCATGTTCTCTATAATGGATCCAAGGCACACTTTGGCCTACAATTGACCACGAATATGATCCACATATTTTATAAAAACAATCCAATTCTAATAATACAATTCAAATAAAACATTCATAAACTGAATCATAATCAACAGTTGTAAAAACATTTAACTGAAACAACATTGCATTTGATAATCAAATCCTATATGAAAGAGTTCCAACCTTGTAATATCAAAGGTTTGGTATATATGAAAGAAATTAGGTGCACAAGGGTGTGTATTCGATGAATGAAAGGTATCTGGTGACATTGAAGTGGTATTATAACATAGGATAAGTGTTTGGTTATTCAGAACTTGAAAATAGAAAGAAATCATGGGTTTCATTCTCAAAAGTAAAGGTTTACAAGATGTAGTTCACTCCATACAACATAATACCATAATCATGAAAGAAATGTCGAATCTTTGCAACATATAAAAGAAAGGATTTAAGAACTTGCCTTAAATTTAACTCTTAACTCACAGCTCAGTCTCATACTTCATACTTCACAATCTATGCATATCAACTCCCCGATAACCTCTGATTATATTCTATTTACAACACATCATTGCTTTCTCGACTTGTTCCTTATTCGCTTTGCGACGCTATTTCACCTTCTGTACATCTTCGACATTGCACGTCTCATCCAGATCCTTTACGAGAATAACACAATACTATAATCACTAAATAGTCTATCAACTTTAACTTATAACTACCAAACGTCGTATATATCCCCTTTTGGATATACATACCACGTATCTCGATTAACACTTAACAAGTAATCAAAACTCAACTCATATAATTCTTCTGACATACCAATTATTAGCTAACACATACTCATGCTTTGACTCTAGCTTATAGTCAAACCATTTTAAACACAATAATTTATAAACCAACGCTTGTACAATTCATATCGAAAATCTAACATTATCTCGTCTAGTTATTAGACTATCCCCTTGTTATTCTATTTCAATCCATAATCAATCAATCTGGACACTACATTATATTACTCAATTCACTTATCACGTTCTTAACACAAGAAATAAACATACACTTCATATAATCATCTATTAATATATAATCATATCACATATAATCATATTACGCATATCCAATGAAATGCACTCATATTTCCGACTTAATAATTTTATTACGAAGTATTAAATAGACCGTATAACCTTGTAATCACTTTTCGTTTCGTCTGAATCCGAATTACAGATCAGAATATACAATTAACCCAGTTTTATGACACTCTTACCAACACATAATTTATACATGTAAACACCTATTCCATATATCACATAATTCGTGTAACATATGACTCAGTTTATCACAACATTCGACGCAGTACGTTTAAAACTGAAATCGAGTCAAAATATAATTCTTTGATAGTTACGTGACTCATAATCGTTTATAAAATCAAGAGACCTTCTGAAACGAAAGATTTTATATCTCAAAAGTATTTTTAATAGAAACGGAATATTTTTCTGAGTCTAGACGCGTTCATTTCGTATTAAACAGAAAAATAATCTATTTATTACGAATAAAATAAGAATAATTCAATTAATTATAATATTAATTAAATTTTAAATACCTTTATATAATTTTTAAAAGCACAAAGTGATTTTTAAATCATTATTTGGCTTAATTATAAATAATTATTTTTTATTTAACCATTTATAGATAAAATTAATTGAGTAAATGAATTAATCAATTAATTATATAATGTTAGATATATTTGAGATGTCATGTCTAATATGTTTCATGTTTAGTTTTCAGATCTTAACAAACAAGAAATATCAGGACTTACTGGAATCAGTACTTACTGGAAGTCAGAAGATAGGTATCAGAACTTAAGGTCATATCAGAACTTAAGTACGGGATGACTTACAGTTAAGGAAGGAAGCTGATTTAAAGGAAAGAAGATCGAGACTAATACAAAAGAAGATATGCATGGAAAGAGTTAGAAGATAAGAAGACTTGTATAAGATATCTCATTGATATATTTTAGGAGACAGAATTATATTTTATATCAATTAGAAGTTATCTTGTAACTGTGTACTATATAAACACAGACATAGGTTTACACTATATGTGTTATCATTATCCAGAAGATCATACATTATAACCTAGCATCTCTTAGTGATATTTGTTCATCACTGAGAGAGAACAGTTCCATTGTAACAGAGTTTATTATATTGCATATATTTATTTACTGTTACTTGTGTTCGAAATCGATTGGATTGTATTAAACACTGTATTCAACCCCCTTCTACAGTGTTGTGTGACCTAACAATTGGTATCAGAGCTTATCTGTAAACACACATACAGTAAAGATCCAAACAATCATGTCTGAAGAAGAACAAACTCCAACCAAGCCCACTAAAACTGAAGAAACTCAAAAGACTCAAACCCACAGTCGATATGAGACTATTAGGGTTCCCATACTGAGACCTTCTGAGTATCCCATATGGAAAGTGAAGATGGCTATGTTTCTGGAAGCTACAGATCCAGAATACCTTGACAGAATTAATGAAGGACCACATAAGCCAACCAAGCTCTCTGTTGTAGTTGCAGATCAGCCAGCAAAGACCATACCAAAGGAGAAAAGTGAGTATACAGCTGAAGATATCTCATCCATTGCCAAGGATGCAAAGGTAAGGCATTTGCTGCATAGTGCCATTGATAATGTCATGTCAAACAGGGCAATCCATTGCAAGACTGATGCAAATTGATAATGTCATGTCATGGGATGTTTTGGAGATAAGATGCCAGGGAACTGATGCAATGAAGAAAAACAGGAGGACTATACTCACTCAAGAGTATGAGCACTTTGACTCAAAAGGTGATGAGTCATTAACTGACTTATATGACAGGTTTGTCAAACTCTTAAATGATCTGTCACTGGTGGACAAGGAATATGATCTTGAAGATTCAAATCTAAAATTCCTTTTAGCTCTTTCTGAAAGTTGGGATTTGAAGTCTACTACTATAAGAGACAACTATGCTCTTGACGAAATTACTCTTGATGAAATTTATGGTATGCTCAAGACTTATGAACTTGAGATGGATTAAAGGAGCAAGAGGTATGGGAGAAAGTCAAGGACAGTTGCTCTTAAGGTTGAGGAGGAATCCCCCAAAGTGGTCGTCTCAAAGAAAGGAAAAGGAAAGGCTCTCATCATAAAGTCTGATTCAGAGTCATCAAGTTCTGATGATGATGATTCAGAAACTGAAAGTTTACCTGAAATAGATGCTGATGAAGAGATGATGAAATTATGTGATCTTATGGTGAAGGGTATCACAAAGATAGCCTACAGGAAATTCAGAAGGGGAAAGAAGTTTTCCAAGAAAGGTGAAAGTTCTGATAAGAAAGGGTTCAGAAAGTATGAAGGAAAAAGTGTAAAGTCTGACAGAGGAGACAACTCAAATGTCAAATGCTACAATTGTGGTGAAAGAGGCCACATATCTCCTGACTGCAAGAAAGGAAAGAGTGACAAAGGCAAGGCACTTGTCACAAAGAAGAAAAGTTGGACAGACTCTTCAGATTCTGAAGATGAGGTGAATTATGCTTTAATGGCAAATGCTGATGGCAGCCCTGAAACTGTTGAATTGAAGGTACCTCAAACAACTTATGCTTTTCATACTGATGATATTAATGAGTTAAAATTATATCTTAAAACCATGTTTATTAGTTACAGAGATCAAACTTTAACATGTAAAAGATTAACTTCTGAAAATCTTGCTTATAAGAAAAGGAATGACTATGTAACATCTGGGATATCGCGTGTAATTATTTTTATTAATAAGTAATTCTTATATGATTATTATGTGATTTTTGGTGAATTATCTGATGATTGGTGTGAATATGTGAATGCTTATATGTGATACAATATAAGTTTGTTAATTTTATTATGAGCAGAATAAAATATAGATAATTATGGTATTTTTCTGGTAATTTTTGGGCCGTTAAATGATTTTATATTGATTTATGAATTTATTAATTATTTTCTGAATAATTACAAAATAATTTTATAAAGCCGAGAATCGTCCGACTTCAACCGTTTTTACATTTTTACAACCCGAAAATCTTCCGAAAACTCCTTCCTAACCTAATCTGGTAATTCCAGACATTTTCCGTGTTTTGACTTTTTCAATCCGGATTACGGTTTGACCCGTGCGCGGCCCGGCGCAAGATTTTCGATACGATAATCATTTCGGTGAATCAACAAAACCCGTATTTTCGAAAGACGAGATATTCTTACATTATTTTCGTATAAAGTGTTTTATAAGAAGCCCAATTTGGATAATTATCCAGTATGAGTACTAAATTGGATCGTTTTTGCAGTTACTTAGCGGTTAAGTAACTAATTTATCGATCCAATACTCGTTTATGCAGTTACTTAGTGGCTAAGCAACTAATTTAATGATCCAAAACGATCTAGAACAAACCAATATTCCGTAAATATAAATAGCATATTTCTTATTTTATTTTATTCGTTTATTCATTTACAACCAGTAAAAATATAGTAATTACAGAGAAAAACCCTAAAAATGATACGTTCTTGAGAATCAAACATATGAATGAAGGCGTTATCGAACTCCGATTCGGGCGTGCAGCATATCAAAACGAAGCTCTCGACATCTTCTTTCCGAATCAACCATTTGTTTTTGCCAAGAAATCAAGGTATTATTTCTGGTTTAATTATTTTATTTCGAATTATTTATGATTTAAAATATGAATTTTTGTTCTTGATATTGTTGATATGATTTAATGAGTCCATCATGTAGATAATATTTTTCTAGTCAATTTGGTATATTATATGTCAAAAACCGAGTTCAATAACATGTCCAAATGATGGTTTGATTCTCGAATTTGTAAATTAGGGTTTATGAACTATGAATGTTCTTAATTGATTTTAGGCGTTTTTAATCTAGGGGTTATTGATGTAAATGGATGACACCATGTTATAGATCGTTTAAAAACCCCTTGATTCGTATATCTTAAGTTAACAAACGAGTCACGGTTCATCCTAATCGAACCTCTCCGGAAAACGTTACTCGTCGGCGTCGGGATTTTCGATCAGCTTTTCTGGAAAACTCGGTGCTTATTTGCTTAAACTAATTACGGGAAAACATTTCGGGAAGCAAGGGGAACAATCCCCGTTAGTTTGGTAATGTTCTGTGTGATTTTATGGTGGCCGGAAAAAGCTCCAGGCAGCGGTTATGGCTGCCGGCTGCCGGAGTTGGTGGAGATCGGGGAAGACGATGGGGAAACTACCATTTAGTACCCCGAAGTTTCCCTGATTTGCAAATTCAATATTCTGGTTTAAAAATTTATAAAATTTAGATTCCTGTTTATAAAAATTCAAAAAGCAGATTTGAGTTTAAATATTTTCAGAAATGGCATTTTCTTTTTATAATATTTTCAGAAATTGATTTTTATTATTTCAAAATTTCAAAAAAATTATTATTTAATTTCTGAAATTACTTTTAATTCTAAAATAAATCCTAATTATTTAATTAATTAATTTTAGTTGATAATTAATTATTTAATTAGTCAATTAATTTAAATATTAATTGATTAATTAATTTAATTAGTTATTAATTAGTTATTAATTAATTATTTAATTAGATTTAAATATTTAAAATTGATTTAGAAATTCTGAAAAATAGTTTTGAGCTTAAAATATTATTTTAAATTATTTTCAAGGCTCGATAATTATTATAAAATTATTTTAAAGTCAGATTCGCGTGTTCGAACCCTATTATTTAATTATAAAATGATTCGGAGTACCGTTTTAATTCCGAAAAATGTTCAAAAATTCGTAATAAATACCTGGAAAATCATTTTAACCCCGAAACTTCTTTGAAAAATTATTTTGATCGAATGCCTTACGTGTTATGTGCTACGTGTTCACTGATTGATGCGTTATATGCCTATATGGTTATGGTTTGACTGTTTTATTCATAACTTTCAATCCGTAAATGGGATTTGGGTGAAATGAAGGGTAGATAAAAGCTTATGACATCTATGTGACGATTAGAATAATATGAGTCTGAATAGTTGATAGATACTTGTGATGCCTAGCAGAGTCAGCGAGGCATAGAAAAGGAAACCAGTGACCTATAAATAGAATCAAAGCGTAGAAAGAGAAGGAAAGTGATTGATAAATAGAAGCAAGGCATAGAAAGAGAAGGAAAGTGATTGATAAATAGAAGCAAGGCATAGAAAGAGAAGAAAAGTGGTTGATGAGTAAAACTGTTAGATGAGTACAAGTAAAGTGGAAATCGTCGATGATAAGGCAAGTACTTTTGAACTTCCCTTCAAGATATATTGCAAATATTTTCGAACTATTTTCATAACATGTCGCTATTATTCAAAATAATTCATGTTCTATATTGTAAGTGCCTTAAACTATTTAACCTTGAACCCTGATTCTTATTGATCTTGAGCCATAAGCCTTATTCTTCATAAACCATTGATTGTTGAATTCCCAGATACGAGCCATACACATACGATAATACTCCACAAATACATATCTACCACATACTGATTCAGATATTGAATTTTTTAACATACCAATCCTTATCCCTTGTTGAACAGAAGACCAATTCTTGGAACCCTTGAACCCTTGGTCTTCTACTTTCGGATTCTTTCCTCGATTGAAAGCCAATCTTTTTAAATTCCTTGTTATACCGATATAGTATTGTGAATAACCCTATGCTTCAAGATAAATGTTGTTTATGATTCAGCTTATTGATTACATTGGTTATCATTTTGAATTGTTTTAGATATGGATGATTTTATAAATATGGACCAGATTCGTGGTCGGACCAGATTCATGGTCATAGTAGGCCAATGCGTGCCTTGGATCCAGTATATAGAGCAAAGCTGGGAGCCTTGCTCGGGGTTAGTGCGTGACTGATCAGCAGCCTAACCTTGGTTTTTAAAATGAAAATTGAATATCCAATTCTAATCATTGCTTATTCAGAAACTTGATTCTTCTGAATCATTCCAATTGGTGATTGTTTAACCTCAACTGCTGCTATTATTACTTGCTGAGCTAGTAAGCTCATTCTTGCAAAAATTTTATGTTTTCAACAGTTGGAAAGGAAATTGTTGGTAACGAGGATTCCCTGTCCAGTGTGCGAGCTAGGATTTCCGGTTAAGTTGGATCGAGCTAGCAGGAGCTTTATATTATAGATGAGTTGTGTAAGATTGTAAGTACGATATCCTTAGCCATTGTAAGTTGAATTAGTTGGGATTTAGTATGATGTAATAAAAGTTAAGTTCATGGCTTGTATTCATACTTTAACCTGTTGCGATCTATGGTTGTGTACAGAAGGGTCAATGCATATAATACTTTATATACAAGTTTAAATATTATTGTGTGTGTAGTGAGCCCCAAACTTCTGACATGGGTTTGGAGGACGTCACAAGTTGGTATTAGAGGTACATGTTATAAGTCACTGAAACAAGCCTAGATTTTTGGGAATGGATAGAGGGTTAGGATTAGGATTAGAAAATAGAAAGATGGAATGTCGAGAGGTTGAGTGCGATCAAATAGTAGGTTTTAGTGGGATTCGTGATGAAATTCGACATCCTTATCTAGCGATGCTATTTTCAGATGGCGGCGATGGAAGATTCTTTTATCCCTGAATCGTATGATCATTCAAAGCCTTCATTCGGAAGACTATCATCTGATTCACGCCTTACTCATCCACCGATATCCGCCATGTCACCTCCTGTTGCGATGATTGTACCTTTTCACATTATTATCCCATCCCCTGATGCGAGACTATCTATTCGAGAATTGCCCCCATATGCTAATTCTAGTTCTACCGGATATTCAGTCGTGTGCGCATCTTTTCTGTCTACTCTCCATTATGTTCTATAACATCCGTTCAAAACTCGTCTTATGAAGTGACAACACCCAGAAGGATAGATTCGAAAGCTATAACATATGGTGAGTACACAAGGCATTAAGAAATGTTAAAAGAACCCAGAGTGAGGATACATGTGCTAGATGAATCTTTAAAGAAATTTAAGAGGATTGGAAATCGAGAGTTTTCTTAAAATTATATGACAATGATATAATCAAACATGATACGTATAGAAGTAATGTGATATAAATCGACCTTGTGTTATAAAATAAATCTGATGATTACCAGATAGATTTGTTATACTTAGTAACCGTAAGAGATGAGGATGGGAATGTTACCAGTATGGAAAACTAGAAGTGAAGTTAGGAATAATATAGTATGCAACTGTAACTGGAGTTTTGTTGACCAATGAAGGCAAAATAGACCCAATAAGGGGTAGAAGATATATGGAAAGGAATGGGCTCTTCTCTGATTATTTTCCTAATTGGATTCTTTGGGATAGTTGAGGAGAACGACAACCAACTCATATAGTAATAACGACCATGTGTATGATTTTCAAAATTTTAAACCAGTTTTCCAAAGAGATTTTCTTCACAAAATTTTTCTAAAATTTCTTGGAACAAAATAAGTTTTAAAAACTTGGTTGTCCAAATACTACTTGAGTTTCTTGTTTGATTCAGATAATCCAGACAAATATTTGTTTTAGAAATTAGTATGGTTCATTTAGAAGGACAAGTGGACCCACTATTACGGAGAAACTCTTTATCCAATTGCTGAGACGATTAGAGCACGAGGAGTAGGTCGATTCACGAGAATCTGAGTACGAGCAAAGAAGATTAAGGAAATCTCTAGACCTTCTAAAGGGAGAACGTTATTAGCAAAAGAGGCAACAAATTGAACGATTAGCAACATAAGCGAAATTTGAAGTTATGAGTGTAAATCTCGTAAGATTGCAAATAAAATCGCATATGAACGTGGAAGCGTGACGCTAAAGATACAAGACCTAATAAATGGGAAATTATTTTAATGATCGATTCAAGAAATCATTTCTGAGAACTTTTTAAAATTAATACATGACTCGGCATGGGATCTATTGATCGGAAAAGCGTTGAAGCTGTAAACAGATAAAATGCGAGTGGCGACCAATGATATCATTCTTTCTTATCATTCTTATAAATATCGAGTAAAGTATGAACTTCTTTCATGATCAGCTTTATAAGGTGATTGTTGAATCCCTTTCAAATCATTCCTTCTTCAAAACATTGTTTCCTAATTGGGACAAGCAGTGTTATGGTGTGACGATTTGTCGAAATGACAAAAAGTCTGGTGGGACGCCACATAATCATGTGGTGTGTGTCATATAGAATGAAAGACTGGCCATCTTGAGTACTAATATGGTTGTCTCAATCCTATTCAAATCAATATTCATTCTTTCTTCTTAAATCCTGATTTGTTGATTCATGAATTTCTCCAATTGTTTCCTTGTACTCTTATCCCTTATAAAAAGTTTTCAATTAGAATCATATACACAAATTCCTTCTTGTGTATGGTCTACTCTTTGAATGTTTTAAAAAGGAAGCGAAATGAACCCGTGTAGCAGACGGAGTTACGTAAAAAGTATGGACAATTGCAAGCCGATGAATGGTAGACATTTACGTGCAGAGAAGAATCATTATACCGATAACGGGATAGTTGCGAGAGCATCAAATCAAAGGCGGAAAATCTATATACATTACATGATACATTTTGAGTCTGAGATTTTGGCATGAATTGGAGTAATTAGCAAACTATATGAGGTAAATTTACTAGAGAAACACGAAAGTAAAGCTGTATGTATCAGATGAGGCAAATGATCAATTGGACAATGAAGGCGAATGAAGAAATTCTTAACAATAACCAGATAATCAAGTAATAGGTTGTGAAGATGAAGCATGCCTTAATCATGTGGGAGATATTTATCATGAAGATATAAGATCGAAGAAATGCTAGATACGGATAAACTTTAAGTGTGTTCATCAAGGGATGGTTGGGCTTTCCCACTCAAGAAAATGAGTTGTGGTAAAATTTACGCTTGTAGCAGGGTCGACAAAGAAGGTTCAATATGGAAAGACATAAGGGGAGATGAAGGTATGGTGGTTTGACTGCAACAATTTTTAAGATGTGAAGCTCTAAAACCAAATGAACTCATTCCCGAGATTTTTAAAGTGTTGGTTGAGACCAGGTGTTGGTCATCAGAGGTTGAACAAGTTAATTAATAAGAACAAGTGTATATTGCCAAGAATAGACGAATTGTTAAGAGCTTTACTTAAAATATGAACTAGAAGAATTCTAGAATAATTTATAATTATACTCAGTATTGATATTCTGTTATAACTAGAAGATATGAGAAATGACATGGTATCATCAGAATCGTTCGCTATAATCCTAGGCTGAACTAAAATATGGATTGTGCTGATTAACATTACATGAGATGGTGAAATGGTGAGTTTAGAAAATGGTAGTGGATTGGTACACGTGAGGATTGATTGTTGGTTGTTTAATTGATTGTTGGAGTCGGCTTGAGTCCGACTGGTAGTCAATAATATAAAGGAGATGCTACCCAAATTTTCAGAGATTACCCTGCTTTTAAAGATAGTATGTAAACTTTCGTATGTTATTGATATTCCTATGATACTCCAAATAATTGTGATCTTGGTTCTCAAGGGAGGTTGTTACATCCAATCCGACTATATGTAATTGGTTTTTTATTTCATTTAGCTAGTCGTCACTTGGTACAATTGATCAATTAAGTAAGTTAATTGGTTAATTTTATCAATTAATGGTCACTTAGATGGAAATCGATTCTAATTAGATTAAGTCAAATTTTGATGTGACTTTTAAATTTCAAATCAAAATAATGAGGAATTGGGGAGAAGTAAGGACGCTGGCAGAATTCAGAAATTGTCGCAAATGTATAAGTTTTTGCGCGGGTGAATACGCCTGTCATAATGAGCAAGAGAAATAAAAAGTCATTTGTATGGACAAGTGAGGAGCATGTTTTCAGGAGCTAAAGATTTAAGATGAAGCAACGAGAAGAAAGGAAGAAGGGAGATGGAATAAAGCAGAAATTAATAACTATACCAGTATGGATTTCATTAGATAGTCAGGGAGATGTTATCATCTGCAACAAAGTTTTATCAAATGACATCTTGTTTCGGATAATCATACAATAATGATTTGTCAAATATTTCTATTTTGGGATAAAGTGTGAGATACAGTTTTAATTCAGTTTCCGATTGATGTTGATACTTGGATTATTGTTAATATTGAAAGTGGTATTAATACAGATGATTGATGTTTACTTCAGAATGGGATGTTGTGAGCATCAAAGTTCGTATTAATATCTAATTTGATATGACAACAAAATAAGTATTAATGTCAAGAGTTCGGTTTTGGATAAGCTATGAGAATGAAGAACGGAAATGGAAAAGGAAGTGGAATCAAAAAGTGTGATAAAGAAACTTCATAAGATTCCAGGAAAAGTAAACGTAGTAATAGATGCATTAATCAGAAAGGAAAGACCGAACATGTTGACAGTGTCAGAAGAATTATACAAGAAATTTCAAAAGTTGAAATTGGAAGCCAGAGTTTGCAAACCTAACAATGCAAAGATGTATAGTATGACTTTTCAGCCAGAATTGCTAGAGAAGGTAAATAAATGTCAAGGGAAAATAATAGATTAAGATATTAACCGTTAAAAGAAAATATATATATATATATACTCAAAAAGATGATCAAGGCATTCCCAGATTATATTTCAGAATTTGGGATTCCACTAGTGACATAATTGAAGGATGGAACTTTACAAGAAGCTTACAACTCAAGACATTCGGTCCATCCATGAAGTTCCAATATGTATAGAGATTTAGAGGAAAATTATTGGTGGCCAGATATGAAGAAAGAAATGGTGGGATAGATTAGAAAATATTACACGTGTCAAAGAGTTAAGGTGAGGCATCAAAGACTAGATGAATATATTTCTCCAAGAAACGTCATGGTGATGCCACCTGAGAACCAAAGGTGAGGAAAATATTAATTGTATTATTATTAATAGGTTATTTAAACCTGATCATTTTCATTTAGTATGAAACAGTTTATCCCATAAGTGGGTTAGTCGCTGCTTGAAGAAATGGCGGTATGTCATCAGATCCAGAAACTAATTGTAGATAATCAATATGGGGTGATTTAAAATTTGACGAGAGTATTTAGAATACGATAAATTATGTCGAACAAGAATGGTATGTACTACTCCTAGATGAACGGATATTAAGTAAAGCGGAACTAAAAAGATAGGAATCTGGTTGAACAATGATAACTCAAGAGATTCAAGCTACTCCGAAGGTATGATACGAGACATAGATGTCAAAGAAAATTCTCTGATAGTATGGCATAAGGAAAGAATAAACGTTATATGTGATTAGACGTCAAGGAAAGCATTGCGATCAGTTTCGTATGAGAACTCCTTAGAATTAAAATAAATGATGATATGGGTTAAAAATAGACCGGTGATGCCTCCAGGTTAGTGTACTTTCTTTAAAATGGTAAGAGATCTTCGCTCGATAAACATCCTCGATTGTGATTCAAGGAAAATAAAATATGGTGATAAGTTTGTGGGTCAGTCATATTCAGTCGATATTTTCTCGTTAATTCTTAACCCCAGAGTAATCTCGAGAACGTTGAAATCGAATACGCCATGGTTCAGTATATCAGTTGCAGATGGACGAGAAGATTAAAAGAACGATTAAAGAGCCTAGAATGCGATTGGAAGCGATTATGAACTTAGTTAACATAATAGAGAAACATATGGGAATGGGGTTCAATAACCAGTAGCTATTACAAACGTTCATGAGCACAAATTACTAGAATTACGAAGAAAGGATAATTAATGAGAATTACGCTAATCCTTTTGAGACAGTAAAATGGTCAGGATAAGTGTAAGTAAGTTGGCTTCACCGCCACACTTTTAGCAGATTCATAAGGTATTTATACGTGTACACTTAGGAAGAATAATTTAGCTCCATTATATATAAAATGGAGACTTGGGTTGAATTATATGAGCATCAGATGGATTATGATGCCAATAAGAGGCTGTAAAGTAGTGAGTGATGATGCGAGTAAAAGTTTATGAAAAGTTGTAGGGTTGAAAGATCAACCAGAGAAAATGGAAGTGAGATACTAAAATATATCATTATCTGATCCTTAGTATGATTTTGGGGACAAAATCCTTTTAAGGGGGAAGGATGTAACATCCGGGATATCGCGTGTAATTATTTTTATTAATAAGTAATTCTTATATGATTATTATATGATTTTTGGTGAATTATCTGATGATTGGTGTGAATCTGTGAATGCTTATATGTGATACAAAAATAAGTTTGATAATTTTATTATGACCAGAATAAAATATAGATAATTATGGTATTTTTCTGGTAATTTTTGGTTTGTTAAATGATTTTATATTGATTTATAAATTTATTAATTATTTTCTGAATAATTACAAAATTATTTTATAAAGCCGGGAATCGTCCGACTTCAACCGTTTTTACGTTTTTACAACCCGAAAATCTTCCGAAAACTCCTTCCTAACCTAATCGTGTAATTCCGGACATTTTTCGTGTGTTGACTTTTTCAATCCGGATTACGGTTTGACCCGTGCGCAACCCAGCGTAAGATTTTCGATACAATAATCATTTCGGTGAATCAACAAAACCCGTATTTTCGAAAGACGAGATATTCTTATAATATTTTCGTATAAAGTGTTTTATAAGAAGCCCGTTTGGATAATTATCCAGTACAGGTACTAAATTGGATCATTTTTGTAGTTACTTAGCGGCTAAGTAACTACTTTATCGATCCAATACTCGTTTATGCAGTTACTTAGTGGCTAAGCAGCTAATTTAACGATCCAAAATGATCCAGAACGAACCAATATTCCGTAAATATAAATAGCATATTTCTTATTTCATTTTATTCGTTTATTCATTTACAACCAGTAAAATTATAGTAATTACAGAGAAAAACCCTAAAAACGATACGTTCTTGAGAATCAAACGTATGAATGAAGGCGTTATCGAATCTGATTCGGGCGTGCAACATATCAAAACGAAGCTCTCGGCATCTTCTTTCTGAATCAACCATTTGTTTTTGCCCAGAATGCAATATCCGGGATATATCATGTAATTATTTTTGCTCAATATATGTGTTCATTATCTATTTTGTAAACTAATTGTTAAGTGTTAAATGCGTTTTGATGTTTAAAAATATTATTAATTGAGTATTTTAATTTTTATATGTCCAAAATAAAATATAGATAATTTTCATATCTTCCTAATTATTTTTATGTTGATTTATGAATTTATAAGGATCATATGAAATTTATAAAATCTTTTTCCGGGTATTTAAAATATATTTTATAAAAACGAGAACCAACCGACGTCATCCGTTGTTACGTTTTTGGAACCCGAAACTCTTCCGAGAACTCCTTCCTAACCTAATTGTAATATTCCGAGCATATTCCATGTTTCGACTTTTTCGATCCGGCGTACAGTTTGTCCTGCGCGGGTCCCAGCGTAACATTTTCGATACAATATTCGTTTCGGTAAATCAATAAAACTCGTATTTTCAATAAACGGGAGCTTTTTATTAAACTATCCCAATTATCACCTCGTAGTACGTGTAACCAGGCGTTGAGACCAAGACCGCAGTACAAATTGTACTGATCTGGATAACTATCCCGAAAACCGATACCGTTTGGATTAGTTTTTACAAATAAACGTATCGTTTTATATTCGGAATGATCCAACGGGATACTAATTTTCCGTAATTATAAATAGCTTTTCCCCGTATTTTATTTCGTATCAAAATCATTTGCAGACAGTTAATTATATAATTTTCCAGAGAAAAACCCTATATTCATATAATCTTCCAAGAATCAAACAGCAAAACGAAGGTGTTATTGATCTTTGTTTTCAAAGCTCGAGTACTCAATTCAAAGGTCTTGAGGTGTTCTATCAGATTCTGTGTTCCAAATCACTGCAGAAATCAAGGTTTATTTTCTGAAAAATTATTTATTTTTGAATTAATTTTATTAAAAATATGAATTTTTGTTCGGATGATTGTTTGTATGATTTGATGCTTGCATGTCGTAGAGCTTGTTTTCCTGATGATTTTCATATGTCATACGTCTAATTTGGAGTTCAATAACATGTTCAAAATTGAGTTTGATTTTCGAATTTTGAAATTAGGGTTTATAACCCGTATGAATGTTTTCAATTGAAATTTGAGGCTTTTTGATTTAGGGGTTATTACCTGTTGATTTATAGTGGATTATGTTCCTTATGAAATTTGCAATCGATTGGTATATAGCTCGTTAACAGAGGATGCTTGAATCGTAGGGAGTTGTCTTTTTAAGTTTTCGATGTTTCGCCGGAAACCGGCGATGTTCTTGGTCAATTTACGGCCAAGTCTGGAGTTATTGATAGGTTTTGATTGCATGAATCGATTCCTGGTTGTCTGTAGATGTTATCTGGAGCTTGTGGTGGGGTGAGGATGCCGGGAACACATTCTCCGGCCATCCCCGAAGTTTTTTCGGTGACCCCTGTCAAAATTGCAGTTTAGTACCTCATCTTTTGAAAACGATGAAGTTCAGTCCCTGAACTTTCCAGAGTTTTCAAAAATAGGATTCCTGTTTTAAAATTATTCAAAAATCATATTTCCTATTTATTTTTATTATAAAAATTCGATTTCAATTTCTGAAAATTCCAAAAATTATTATTTTAATTCTAAAAATTATTTTTAATTCAAAAATAAATCTGAAGTAGATAGTTAATTAATTTCAGTTAATTTTTAATTGATTAATTGGTCAATTTATTCAGAAATTAATTGATTAATTGATTTAATTAATTATTAATTGATTTTAGTTAATTATTTAATTGAATTTAATTATTTAAAAATAATTTAAAAATTTCTGAAAAATAGTTTCGAGCTTTAAAATATTATTTTAAATTGTTTTCAAGGCTCGATAATTATTATAAAATTGTTTCAAAGCAAGAATTGGCCAACCGAACCCTGTTTATTATTCTGAAACTGATCCAACGACCCGTTTTAGTTCCGAAAAATGTTTTAAAAATCATTTTAAATACCAGAAAGCTTGTTTATGACCCGAGACTTATTTATAAATGATATATTATTGATTATGTGACATGCTATATGTTATATGTGACTTGTTGATTGACTGTCGGTCTGTATATTCGATATTTACTTGTTTATTGCGTAACTTTCAATCCATTAATCGGATTTGGGTGAAACGAAGGGTAAATAGAAGTATATGTTGAATAGAATCGTATGAGTTAAATATTGATAGATGCTTATGATATGTGAGCAGAAGAGGCAAGACGTAGGAAAGGGAAACAGGTAGTTGAGGAATAAGACGGTTGTGATTGGAAGCGAGTGCAGTGTAGTAAGCTAGTATCAGGCAAGTGTTCTGAACTTTCTCGAGATATTGTATTGATTGATATTGTTATTTTACATTGCGAGTGCTTTGAAGCACTGAACCCTAAATCTTGATTCCAGTTATTGATCTTGAGCTGTAAACCTGAATCTTTCAGACCATTGATTGTTGTATATCCAAATACGAACCTCAAATATACGATACTACTGCACAAATACATATAAACTAAATATTAAACACTGAACCAAATTGCTTACACATTCAAACTATTGTATCTTATGCTTTGAAAGACCAAATCCTTGCAACCCTGAAATGTTGATTCCTTTGTTATCCAATTCTTTTACTACCTAATAGCCAAGCTTTGGAAATACCATATTGATCCTTATATAGATTGGAACCATTTTCATTATTGAACGTCCACTGTTGTTAATGATCCTGTTCATGGTTTATTACTGTTTATTCTGTTATTATGGTGGAATTGTATTGTTTTTATAAAATTATGGACCAGATTCGTGGTCAGACCATATAATGGTCAAGTTAGGTCAATGTGTGCCTTGGATCCAGTTGTTAGAGCAGTGCTGTGTGCTTTGCTCAGGGTTAGTGCGTAACTGATCAGCAGCCTAACCTTGGTTCTTAAAATGAAAATATAATATCCAATTCTAAATCATAATCCATTGTTCACTTGATATTATAACCATATTTACCTGATGATCATTATTCTCAGTTTTGTCATTGTGACTTGCTGAGCTAGTTAGCTCATTTGTGCGATGTTGTTTATGTTCTTTTCCAGTTAAGAAGGAACTGGTTGGTACCGAGGATCCCCAGTCCAGCGCGAGAGCTAGGGGTTCAGGTTGATCGAGCTAAGCTAGTAGGCTTCTTTTGGAATAATTTAAGTTTGTAAAAGTTTGTAATAATGTTTAATACTCAGTTCTGAGTTTGGAATAGTTGGGATCTGAACGTTTGTAATATAAGTAGGTGTGTTTGGCTTGTGTGCATACTTTAACTTGTTGCGGTCCGTGGTAGTTGGTAAGTAGGGTCAATGTATATTATTATTATCTTTATCATTGGCATAAGTAGGTTATTAATAAGGTGTGTGTGTGGACCCCAAACTTCTGACCCGGGTTTGGAGGGCGCCACAGGTTTGGTATCAGAGCTACAGGTTATAAGTCACTGACACAAGCCTAGGTTGACGGGAATGGGTAGAGGGTTAGAATTAGAAGTAAGGAATAGAAAGATAGAACGTCGAGAGGTTGAGTACTTCAGTATAATAGGTATTAGTATGATTAGCATCGTAGTTCGAGATTCTTATATTGCGATATGATTTCAGATAGCAGCGATGGCCGACTCTTTTATCCCCGTATCAGCTGATCACTCAGAGCCTTCAGTTGGAGGACCGTCTTCGAATCCACATCCTGTTGTTCCACCAGTATTGGCTATACTACCTCCACCTGTGTTGCAGCCCGTACCATTGCAGGTTATTCCATCCCCAGGCATGAGGCCACCTATCAGAGGACCCCCACCCGCTGATTCAGATTCCACTGGGCATTCAGTTGCGAGTACCCCATTCCAGTCTACATTGCCCCCAGTTCCTTACTACCGGTATGAGGCTCTTCTATTGGAGCGTGATTCCTTGTTGGCCCAGATTAGAGAGCTACATCATATTATTAGGACTACTGACGTTGATCGTGGTGTGAGGGAGCTTCGAGAGGAGATTCATGTGACACGGAGGGTTCTTGAGGCTAGGCTACAGGGAGCTACACTACCTGGTAGAGGCCCTGATGCACTGATGGGCTGGGCTACTGAGGTGATGGAGGACTTTGAGAGGCTGGCAGGACCAGAGTTTCCTTGGAGTTGAGTCAGAGATCCAGAGATGGAGATGCTGAGCAGTGTTGTTATGGTTGTGTAGTATGTACAGTAGTGTGTAGTGTGTATTAGTAGACTTTTGAGTTGTATTTATAGACTAGATATGCTGACTAGTGAGTAGGTTATTGTACCCTTTTTGCTTTTACTTTCGAAGCGTCTTTACGCTTGTACTACCCAAAACTTTTGATCTATAAATATCAGCACCTTTCCTTTCCAGTATTATCATTCATTTTACTGCACCTGTTTTACTTTACCTTATTTATTGCACCAGTTATACCCCTGTGATACCATGCACCCTGTTTTTCATAACTGTTTATATTCTGTAAAGAAGCATGCAAATTACTTAGTTAAACTGTTTTCAAAAAGAAATATTTCTGTTTTACAAAACTTTTCTTTTCCAGCAAAGAATTTGATTTAAAAGCTAAATAAGTTGTTTGATTCTTTACAGAAAAATGCCTCCCAGAAGAAATACCTGCACCAACACCCAGAATGAAGAAACCAATAACAACAATAATAACAACCAAGATGATACAAATCAGAATGCAAACCCATGACCCATAGACCCAGCAATAGCCCAGATTCTTCAAATCTTGGCCCAACAAACAGTTCACCTGGCACAACAACAACAACAAAGACAGACCAATCCTTAGGTAACTTTTAAAACTTTTCAGGCAGTAAACCCACCAGAATTCAAGGGTTCCTTAGAGCCGATTGAAGCAAATGTTTGGTTAAAGGAGATAGAGAAGGCATTTACCTTAGTAAAAGTAAAGGAAGAACAGAAGGTTGAGTTTGCAAGTTACTATTTGAAGAATGAGGCCACCTATTGGTGGGAGATGGTGAAGACATTGGAAGGTACAGATGTTATTACTTGGGAAAGGTTTAAGGAATTGTTTTTAGAAAAGTATTTCCCTCAGTTTGTCCAGGATCAGATGGAGTTGAAGTTTTTAGAACTAAAGCAAGGAAACATGTCGGTGACAGATTATGAGAGCAAGTTTGAGGAATTGTCAAGGTATGTGCCATCGTATGCGGATACTGATAGAAAGAAGGCTAAAAGATTCCATCAAGGTTTGAAACCATGGATCAGAGGGAAGGTAGCCATTTTTGAATTAGATACTTACGCAGGAGTTGTACAGAAGGCTATGATCGCAGAGACAGAGAGTGAGATGTCACAGAAGGAGAAAGAAAGCAAGAAAAGGAAATTTGAAGGGAATGAAGGTCAGTCACAACCAGGGAAGTTTCCAAATTTTAAGAAGGGCAAATTTCAGCTAGGGAGGAATTTTAATTTCAGGAGATAAAATGCAAGCGACGGAAGCCAGGGCAACCGTCTAGTTAATGCGAATCAGCCAAATCAGTTGAGATTAACTTTTCCAGATTGTCAAGTATGTGGGAAGAAGCATGGGGGAGTTTGTAATAAGTTGAATGTAGTTTGTTTCAAGTGCAATCAGAAAGGGCACTATTCAAGGGAGTGCCGAAATCAGCCAGCAAGAGAGCCAGCAAATAAGGATCAGCCTATCCGAAATCCAGCAGTGAAGGTTCCAGCCATTGGATTTATGTGCTTTAAATGTGGAAAGCCCGGACATATAGCCAGGGATTGCAAGACACCAGCCCCAGTCAGTAATGCATTGAGGATTATGGGATCTACCCCAGCAGTAAATAAGACTCCAAGGGCTAGAGTTTTTGACATGTCTGTGAAGGATGCTATCCAGGATACGGATGTCGTGGCAGATACGCATAATGTGAATTCTTTATATGCCAAAGTGTTAATAGATTTGGGAGCAACTCGATCGTTTGTTTCATAAGATTTTGTTAGTAAGTTAAATTTTCCAGTTGAGTATTTAAATGAAATAATTACTGTGGAATTGGCAAATCAAGAACGAGTATCTGTTAATCAAGTTTGTGGGAGTTATGAGATTGAGATTTCTGGTAGTAAATTTTGTGTAGATTTGATACCGTTTAAGTTAGGAGAATTTGACTTTATATTAGGAATGGATTGGTTATCTAAGCACGATGCCCAGATAGATTGTCGAAATAAGAAGGTAATTGTGAAAACGCCAGACGAAAGAATAGTAACATTCAAGGGTCAGAAACAAGTAAAGAAGTTCTTAACAATGATTCAAGCCAAGAAGTTACTACGGCAAGGATGCGAACATTTCGTGGCATATGTGATTGACAGAAGTCAGGAGCCAGCGAAACTTGAAGATATTCCAGTAGTGAATGAATTTCCAGACGTGTTTCCCGATGAGTAACCAGGACTTCCTCCAGATAGAAAAATTGAGTTTGCAATCGATTTAGCACCTAGAACAGAACCAGTATCCAAGGCCCCGCACAGAATGGCCCCCGTTGAGATGAAAGAGCTAGCAAAGCAATTGCAAGAGCTGTTAGAGAAATGAGTAATCAGACCCAGTGTGTCCCCTTGGGGTGCACCAGTATTATTTGTTAAGAAGAAAGATGGAAGCATGAGACTGTGCATTGACTATAGGGAACTCAACAAGCTTACAATCAAGAATAAGAATCCGTTACCCAGAATTGATGATATGTTTGATCAACTGAAGGGAGCCAAGTACTTCTCCAAGATTGATTTAAGATCGGGATATCATCAACTGAAGATTAAGCCAGAAGATATACCAAAGACAGCTTTCAGAACAAGGTATGGACATTACGAATTTTTAGTGATGTCTTTTGGATTGACCAATGCCCCGGCAGCGTTTATGGACCTGATGAATAGAATTTTCGAGGAGTATCTGGACAAGTTCGTTATTGTGTTTATAGATGATATTTTAATTTATCCAACAACGGAAGAGGATCATGCGGAACATTTGAGAACAGCTTTGGAGATTTTAAGGAAAAAGAAATTATATGCTAAATTCTCGAAGTGTGAGTTTTGGTTACAGGAGGTTCAGTTCTTAGGACACATAGTTAGTAACGAAGGGATCAAAGTGGACCCAGCAAAGATCAAGGCAATTACAAATTGGGAAAGACCGAGAACACCCACTGAGGTAAGAAGTTTCTTGGGATTAGCCGGATATTATCGTCGATTCGTTCAAAATTTTTCAAGGATTACAACACCATTGACAAAGCTTACACGGAAGAGTGAAAAGTTTATATGGAATGACAAGTGTGAAGAAAGTTCTCAGAAACTAAAGCAACGATTAATCACCGCACCCGTTTTGTCACTTCCAGACGATCAAGGGAATTTCGTAATTTATAGCGATGTTTCTCAGAAAGGACTAGGATGTGTTCTAATGCAGCACGATAAGGTGATTGCGTATGCGTCAAGACAATTGAAACCACACGAACAGAAATATCCTACTCATGATTTGGAGCTAGCAGCCATAGTTTTCGCTTTGAAAATTTGGAGACATTATATGTATGGAGAAAAGTGCGAGATTTACACAGATCACAAAAGTTTGAAATATATATTCAGACAAAAGGAACTTAATATGAGGCAAAGTAGATGGTTAGAATTGATCAAGGATTACGACTGCTCGATTAATTATCATCCCGGTAAAGCGAACGTGGTAGCAGACGCGTTAAGTCGGAAGGAAAAGTTAAATGTGTTATCAGTACCTGAAGAGATATATAAGGAATTTCAGAAACTGGAATTGGAGATTAAAGTTTGCAAGCCTGATGAAGCAAAAATGTACAGTATAACTTTCCAGCCGGAGTTGTTAGAGAACATAAAGAAGTGTCAAGAAAATGTAATGGATCAAGATATAAATCGTTTGGTAGGTGAAGAATTGTGCACGCAAAAGGACGATCAAGGTATTCTTAGGTTTTCTTCAAGAATTTGGATTCCACCGGTGACGGAGCTGAAGAATGAAATTTTACAGGAAGCTCATAATTCAAGGTATTCAATCCATCCAGGAAGTACCAAGATGTACAGAGATTTAAAAGAGAATTATTGGTGGCCAGACATGAAGAGGGAAATTGTGGAATGGGTTAGCAGATGTTATACATGTCAGAGAGTTAAAGCCGAACATCAAAGACCAAGTGGATTGCTACAGCCATTGGAAATTCCAGAGTGGAAGTGGGAACACATTGCCATGGATTTCATAGTTGGATTACCAAGGACAAGGGCTAATCATGATGCCATTTGGGTTATAGTGGATAGACTTACCAAGTCGGCTCATTTTCTGTCTATAAATGAAAGATTTTCGCTCGACAAGTTGGTCCATATGTACCTAAAGAAAATTGTAGTTCGTCATGGAGTTCCTGTGTCTATCGTATCTGATCGAGATCCAAGATTTAATTCAAGATTTTGGAAAAGTTTTCAAGAATGTTTGGGAACGAGATTGAATATGAGTACAGCTTATCACCCCCAGACGGACGGCCAAAGTGAAAGAACGATTCAAACAATCGAGGACATGTTACGTGTTTGTGCTATTAATTTCAAAGGAACTTGGGACGAGCATTTACCTCTCGTAGAGTTTACTTATAACAACATTTATCACGCCAGTATTGGGATGCCACCCTATCAAGCCCTTTATGGACGCAAATGTAGATCTCAGTATATTGGGACGAGGTAGGTTAACGTAAAATACTTGGACCTGAATTGGTACAGCAGACAAAGGAAGTTGTTGAAGTAATCCAGAAAAGATTGATAGCAGCACAAGACCGTCAAAGGAAATATGTAGACCGGTCAAGGAAAGACATGGAACTCGAAGAAGGAAGCTTGGTATTACTGAAAGTATCACCGTGGAAGGGACTAACGAGGTTTGGAAAGAAAGGAAAGCTGAGCCCAAGATATGTCGGACCTTTTGAGATTCTAAAGCGCGTTGGTAAAGTAGCTTACGAATTGGCGTTACCTCCGCACATGGAGCACATTCACAATGTTTTTCACGTATCAATGCTTAAGAAATATAATCCAGACTCCAGACATGTAATAGAATATGAGCCAATAGAGCTTCAGGCAGATTTGTCATATGTAGAGAGTCCGATAGAGATTTTAGAGAAAAGAGAGAAGGTATTGAGAAATAAAGTGGTAAAGTTAGCAAGAGTGTTATGGAAAAACCCAAAGGTTGAAGAGTCAACCTGGGAATTGGAAAGTGATATGAGAGAAAAGTACCCTCATTTGTTTTCTTAAGAGATTCTGAGGACAGAATCCTTTTAAGGGGGGAAGGATGTAATATCCGGGATATATCGTGTAATTATTTTTGCTTAATATATGTGTTCAGTATCTATTCTGTGAACTAATTGTTAAGTGTTAAATGTGTTTGGATGTTTAAAAATATTATTAATTGAGTATTTTAATTTTTATATGTCCAAAATAAAATATAGATAATTGTCATATCTTCCTAATTATTTTTATGTTGATTTATCAATTTATAAGGATCATATGAAATTTATAAAATCTTTTTCCGGGTATTTAAAATATATTTTATAAAAACGGGAACCAACCGACGTCATCCGTTGTTATGTTTTTGGAACCCGAAACTCTTCCGAGAAATCCTTCCTAACCCAATTATAATATTCCGAGCATATTCCATGTTTCGACTTTTTCGATCCGGCGTACGGTTTGTCCTGCGCGGGTCCCGTCGCAACATTTTCGATACAATATTCGTTTCTGTCAATCAATAAAACTCGTATTTTCAATAAACTGGAGCTTTTTATTAAACTATCACAATTATCACCTCGTAGTACGTGTAACCAGGCGCTGAGACCAAGACCGCAATACAAATTGTACTGATCTGGATAACTGTCCCGAAAACCGATACCGTTCTGATCAGTTTTTACAAATAAACGTACCGTTTTATATCTGAAATGATCCAACGGGATACTAATTTTCCGTAATTATAAATAGCCTTTCCCCGTATTTTATTTCGTATCAAAATCATTTGCAGACAGTTAATTATATAATTTTCCAGAGAAAAACCCTATATTCATATAATCTTCCAAGAATCAAACAGCAAAACGAAGGTGTTATTGATCTCTGTTTTCAAAGCTCGAGTACTCAATCCAAAGTTCTTGAGGTGTTCTATTAGATTCCGTGTTCCAAATCACTGCAGAAATCAAGGTTTATTTTCTGAAAAATTATTTATTTTCGAATTAATTTTATTAAAAATTTGAATTTTTGTTCGGATGATTGTTCGTATGATTTGATGCTTGCATGTTGTAGAGCTTGTTTTCCTGATGATTTTCATATGTCATATGTCTAATTTGGAGTTCAATAACATGTTCAAAATTGAGTTTGATTTTCAAATTTTGAAATTAGGGTTTATAACCCGTATGAATGTTTTCAATTAAAATTTGGGGCTTTTTGATTTAGGGGTTATTAGCTGTTGATTTTTAGTGGATTATGTTCCTTATGAAATTTGCAATCGATTGGTATATAACTCGTTAACAGAGGATGATTGAATCGTAGGGAGTTGTCTTTTTAAGTTTTCGATGTTTCGCCGGAAACCGGCGATGTTCTTGGCCAATTTCCGGCCAAGTCTGAAGTTGTTGATAGGTTTTGATTGCATGAATCGATTCCTGGTTGTCTGTAGATGTTATCTGGAGCTTGTGGTGGGGTGAGGATGCCGGGACCATCCCCGAAGTTTTTTCGGCGACCCCTGTCAAAATTGCAGTTTAGTACCTCATCTTTTGAAAACGATAAAGTTCAGTCCCTGAACTTTCCAGAGTTTTCAAAAAATGGATTCCTGTTTTAAAATTATTCAAAAATCATATTTCCTATTTATTTTTATTATAAAAATTCGATTTTAATTTCTGAAAATTCCAAAAAATTATTATTTTAATTCTAAAAATTATTTTTAATTCAAAAATAAATATGAATTAGTTAGTTAATTAATTTCAGTTAATTTTTAATTGATTAATTGGTCAATTAATTCGGAAATTAATTGATTAATTGATTTAATTAATTATTAATTGATTTTAATTAATTATTTAATTGGATTTAATTATTTAAAAATAATTTAAAATTTCTGAAAAAATAGTTTCGAGCTTTAAAATATTATTTTAAATTATTTCCAAGGCTCGATAATTATTATAAAATTGTTTCAAATCCAGAATTGGCCAACCGAACCCTGTTTATTATTTCGAAACTGATCCAACGACCCGTTTTAGTTCCGAAAAATGTTTTAAAAATCATTTTAAATACTAGAAAGCTTGTTTATGACCCGAGACTTATTTATAAATGATATATTATTGATTATGTGACGTGCTATATGTTATATGTGACTTGTTGATTGACTGTCGGTCTGTATATTCGATATTTACTTGTTTATTGCGTAACTTTCAATCCCTTAATCGGATTTGGGTGAAACGAAGGGTAAATAGAAGTATGTGTTGAATATAATCGTATGAGTTAAATATTGATAGATGCTTATGATGTGTGAGCAGAAGAGGCAAGACGTAGGAAAGGGAAACAGGTAGTTGAGGAATAAGACGGTTGTGATTGGAAGCGAGTGCAGTGTAGTAAGCTAGTACCAGGCAAGTATTCTGAACTTTCTCGAGATATTGTATTGATTGATATTGTTGTTTTACATTGCGAGTGCTTTGAAGCACTGAACCCTAAATCTTGATTCCAGTTATTGATCTTGAGCTGTAAACCTGATTCTTTCTAGACCATTGATTGTTCTATACCCAAATAAGAACCTCAAATTTACGATGCTACTGCACAAATACATACAAACTAAATATTAAACACTGAACCAAATTGCTTACACATTCAAACCATTGTATCTTATGCTTTGAAAGACCAAATCCTTGGAACCCTGAAATATTGATTCCTTTGTTATCCAATTCTTTTACTACCTAACAGCCAAGCTTTGGAAATGCCATATTGATCCTTACACAGATTGGAACCATTTTCATTATTGAACGTCCACTGTTGTTAATGATCCTGTTCAAGGTTTATTACTGCTTATTCTGTTATTATGGTAGAATTGGATTGTTTTTATAAAATTGTGGACCAGATTCGTGGTCAGACCATATAATGGTCAAGTTAGGTCAATGTGTGCCTTGGATCCAGTTGTTAGAGCAGTGCTGTGTGCTTTGCTCGGGGTTAGTGCGTGACTGATCAACAGCCTAACCTTGGTTCTTAAAATGAAAATATAATATCCAATTCTAAATCATAATCCATTGTTCACTCGATATCATAACCATATTTACCTGATGATCATTATTCTCAGTTTTGTCATTGTGACTTGCTGAGCTAGTTAGCTCATTTGTTCAATGTTGTTTATGTTCTTTTCCAGTTAAGAAGGAACCGGTTGGTACTGAGGATCCCCAGTCCAGCGCGAGAGCTAGGGGTTCAGGTTGATCGAGCTAAGCTAGTAGGCTTCTTTTGGAATAATTTAAGTTTGTAAAATTTTGTAATAATGTTTAATACTCAGTTCTGAGTTTGGAATAGTTGGGATTTGAACGTTTGTAATATAAGTAGGTGTGTTTGGCTTGTGTGCATGCTTTAACCTGTTGCGGTCCGTGGTAGTTGGTAAGTAGGGTCACTGCATATTATTATTATTTTTTTATCATTGGCATAAGCAGGTTATTAATAAGGTGTGTGTGTGTCGACCCCAAACTTTTGACCCGGGTTTGGAGGGCGCCACACAGAAATCAAGGTATTTTTTCTGGTTTAATTATTTTATTTTGAATTATTTATGAATTAAAATATGAATTTTCGTTCTTGATGTTATTGATATGATTTGATGAGTCCATCATGTAGATAATATTTTTCTGGTAAATTTGGTATATTATATGTCAAAAACCGAGTTCAATAACATGTCCAAATGATGGTTTGATTCTCAAATTTGTAAATTAGGGTTTATGAACTATGAATGTCCTTAATTGATTTTAGGCATTTTTAATCTAAGGGTTATTGATGTAAATGGATGACACCATGTTATAGATCGTTTAAAAACCCCTTGATTCATATATCTTAAGTTAACAAATGAGTCACGATTCATCCTAATCGAACCTCGCCGGAAAACGTTACTCGCCGGCGTTGGGATTTTCGATCAGCTTTTCTGGAAAACTCGGTGCTTGTTTGCTTAAACTAGTTATGGGAAAATGTTTCTGGAAGCAAGGGGAACAATCCAAATTAGTTTGGTAATGTTCTGGGTGATTTTATTGTGGCCGGAAAAACCTCCAGGCGGGGCTATGTTCTGGTAATGTTTGGTAATGTTCTGGGTGATTTTATTGTGGACGGCTGCCGGAGTTGGTGGAGATCGGGGAAGACGACGGGGAAACTACCATTTAGTACCCCGAAGTTTCCCTGATTTGCAAATTTAAAAATTCAAAAATCAGATCTGATTTTAAATATTTTCAAAAATGGCATTTTGTTTTTATTATATTTTCAAAAATTGACTTTAATTATTTCAAAATTTCAAAAAAAATTATTATTTAATTTCTGAAATTACTTTTAATTCTAAAATAAATCCTAATTATTTAATTAATTAATTTTAGTTGATAATTAATTATTTAATTAGTCAATTAATTTAAATATTAATTGATCAATTAATTTAATTAGTTATTAATTAATTTTAATTGATTATTTAATTGAATTTAATTATTTAAAATTGATTTAAAATTTCTGAAAAATAGTTTTGAGCTTAAAATATTATTTTAAATTATTTCCAAGGTTCAATAATTTTTATAAAATTATTTTAAAGTCAGACTCGGGTGTTCGAACCCTATTATTTAATTATAAAATGATTCGGAGTCCCGTTTTAATTCCGAAAAATGTTCAAAAATTCGTAATAAATACCTGGAAAATCATTTTAACCCCGAATCTTCTTTAAAAAATTATTTTGATCGAATGCCTTACGTGTTATATGCTACGTGTTCACTGATTGATGCATTATATGTCTATATGGTTATGGTTTGACTATTTTATTCATAACTTTCAATCCGTAAATCGGTTTTGGGTGAAACGCAGGGTAGATAAAAGCTTATGACGTCTATGTGACGATTAAAATAATATGAGTCTGAATAATTGATAGATACTTGTGATGCCTAGCAGAGTCAGCGTGGCATAGAAAAGGTAACCAATGATCTATAAATAGAATCAAAGTGTAAAAAGAGAAGGAAAATGATTGATAAATAGAAGCAAAGCATAGAAAGAGAAGAAAAGTGGTTGATGAGTAAAACTGTTAGATGTGTACAAGTAAAGTGGAAATCGTCAATGATAAGACAAGTACTTCTGAACTTCTCTTCAAGATATATTGCAAATATTTTCAAACTGTTTTTATAACATGTCGCTATTATTCAAAATAATTCTTGTTCTATATTGCAAGTGCTTTAAACTATTTAACCATGTACCCTGAATCTTATTGATCTTGAGCCATAAGCCTTATTCTTCTTAAACCATTGATTGTTGAATTCCCAGATACGAGCCATATACATACGATACTACTCCACAAATACATATCTACCACATACTGATTCTGATATTGAATTTCTAATATACCAACCTTTATCCCTTGTTTAACAGAAGACCAATTCTTGGAACCCTTGAACCCTTGGTCTTCTACTTTCTGATTCTTTCCTTGATTGAAAGCCAATCTTTTTGAATTCCTTGTTATACCGACATGGTATTGTGAATAACCCTATGCTTCAAGATAAATGTTATTTATGATTCAGCTTATTGATTGCATTGGTTATCATTTTGAATTGTTTTAGAATTGGATGGTTTTATAAATGTGGACCAGATTCGTGGTTGGACCAGATTCGTGGTCATAGTAGGCGAATGCGTGCCTTGGATCCAGTATATAGAGCAAAGTTGGGAGCCTTGCTCGGGGTTAGTGCGTGACTGATCAGCAGCCTAACCTTGGTTTTTAAAATTAAAATTGAATATCCAATTCTAATCATTGCTTATTCAGAAACTTGATTCTTCTGAATCATTCCAATTGGTGATTGTTTAACCTCAATTGCTGCTATTATTACTTGCTGAGCTACTAAGCTCATTCTTGCAAAAAATTTATGTTTTCAACAGTTGGAAAGGAAATTATTGGTAACGAGGATTCCCTTTCCAGTGTGCGAGCTAGGATTTCTGGTTAAGTTGGATCGAGCTAGCAGGAGCTTTATATTATAGATGAGTTGTGTAAGATTGTAAATACGATATCCTTAGCCATTATTAGTTGAATTAGTTGGGATTTGGTACGATGTAATAAAAGTTATGTTCATGGCTTGTATTCATACTTTAACCTGTTGCGATCCATGGTTGTGTACAGAAGGGTCAATGCATATAATACTTTATATACAAGTTTAAATATTGTGGTGTATGTTGTGAGCCCCAAACTTCTGACCCGGGTTTGGAGGGCGTCACAAATGACTATTTAGAAAAGGAGTTAATTTAATTATGAATAAATTATGAATTTTTGATTTTGATATTGTTTATGTGATTTGTTGATTGCATGTTGTAGATCATGAAATTCTGGTCAGTTTAGTATATTATATGTTGAATTTTGAGTTCAATAACATAGAGAAATTGAAGTTTGATTTTCGAATTCATAAATTAGGGTTTGAATGTTCTTGAGTGTTCTTGATTGAAAATTAGGCATTTTTGAATCAGGGTTTATTAGTTTAATTGATTGGTATCATTAAATGGATCATGTAAAGAGTAATTAAATGGTACTGGTTTGAAGTACAGAGGATTCACGGTTTATGTTCACCAGGAAAAGTCGAGGTTGCCGGCATTGATGGTGGTTTGGTCGGGATCATCGATTCTTGGACTGATTTTGATTGTTATTGTTGTATCTAAACTTCTGTAACAATTGTGCTGTGATGCGAGTAAAAACTCTGGTAAAACCGTGTTGTTTTCGGGCATAACAGAGCTCGCCGGAAACTGCTATGGGCCGCCGGAATTTTCCAAAATCCGGTCGGTGACCTGGTTGTTCTTTGCAACCCGGTTATTGACCCGTTCAAAAACCCGTTTTGATCCTTCTTTACTCTATTCCAAATCTGAAAACCTGTTAGTGATGTTTTTATTTAAAAATATATTCAAAAATTCAATATTTGAATTCTAAAATTCATTTTTTATTTCTAAAAATACTATTTAATTATTTAAATATTTAGAAATAAATCTGAATTATTTAATTAATTAATTTTAATAAATAATTAATTATTTAATTTGAAAATTAATTTAAATATTGATTGATTAATTAATTTAATTAGTTATTAATTAATTTTAATTGATAATTTAATTGGATTTAATAATTTTTTTTGATTTAAAAATTTCGAAAAATAGTTTCGAGTTTTAAAAATTTTTATAAATTATGTTCAAGGCTCGATAATTATTAATAAATGATTTTAAAGTCAGATTCGGGTATTCGAATCCTGTTATTTATTTATAAAATGATTCTGGTACCCGTTTTAATTCTGAAAAATGTTAAAAAATTCATATTAAATATCAGAAAAATTATTTTTACCCCGAACCTTCTTTGAAAGATCATTTTATTGAATATTACGTGCTATGTGCTATGTGCTATCTGATTGATGTGTAATATGCCTATGTGTTCATTGTTTGACAGTTATCGTCATAACTTTCCATCCGTAAATTGAATTTGGGTGAAACAAAGAGTAGATAAAAGCTCATGACGTCTATGTGATGATTAGAATAATATGAGATTGAATATTGATAGATACATATGATGCCTAGCAGAGTAAGCGAGGCATGGAAAAAGAAAGCAGGTGATCAGAAAATAAAAATGATGCGTAGAAAACAAAGCAAGTGATCAGTGAATATAAGCGAGGCATAGAAAAAGTAGACACGTGGTTGTTGAATATAATCATTAGACAAGTACAAGTGAAGTTGGAATCATTTATGATAAATCAAGTACTTCTGAACCTTTTCTCGAGATATATTTCGAGTATTTCTGAATTTTTTCGTAACATGTTGCTAGTATACAAATTAATTTTGTTTTATATTGTAAGTGCTTCAAAACATTCAACTTTGAACCCTGATCACATCATTTAATCTTTGAGTTGTAAGCCTTATTCTTTGTAAACCATCGATTATTGATTTCCCACAGATTAAACCATACAAATACAATACCACCCCATAAATACATATACTGTGGCGCCCTCCAAACCCGGGTTAGAGGTTTGGGGTCCACAACATATACTCAATATATAAACCTGTATAGAAAATATTATTTGCAATGACCCTGCTTTACATAACCACGGATCGCAATAGGTTAAAGTATGAAAACAAGCCACAACCTTAACTTTTATTACAACGCACCAAATTCCCAACTAATTAAATTTACAACTGATATGAAATTATTCTTTCAACCTTACTATCTCACTACTGCAATAAGCTCCTGCTAGCTCGATCAATCATAATCTGGAATCCTAGCTCGAACATTGAACTGGGAAACCTCGCTATCAACCGTATCCTTCTTAACTGTAGAATACATAAAAAGATTCGCAAAAGTGAGCTAACTAGCTCAGCAAGTCATATTATTGATAACTGAGGTTAAACAATAATAACCGAGGTGATTCAAAGGAATCAAGTTTCTTGTTAAACAACCAATAGAATTGGATATTCATTTAAAGTTTTTAAAACCAAGGTTAGGATGCTGATCAGTCACGCGCTAACCCCGAGCAAAGCACACAGCATCGCTCTAACTACTGGATCCAAGGCACACATTGGCCTAACTTGACCATCGATATGGTCTGACCACGAATCTGGTCCACACAAAGAAAACTATCCAATTCTAAAGCATTTCAATATGATCAACAATAGAGTTCAATAAAAACAGATCATAATTAATAACAATAAAATATTTGTAAAAGAGCATGGTAAAAATTCATGGTTATCGAAAGGGTATGTCAAAGTACATAAAAGAAGTGGCTTCCAGCCGGTAGGATAATCGAATATTAGATGAATAGTGTTTTTACAAGGTTTTAGTACTTTGATATCACAAGGTATGGTTGAGTATAAAAGTTTCTATATGTGTAAACAATTCTGTTCCAGTGTTTGGTATATATGATGGATATATATTTGTGGAGTAGTATCTTATTTGTGTGGTTTAGTATCTGGTAAATCAACAAGAAATGGTTTACAAAAAATAAGGTTTACGGCTCAAAGATCAAATGATATGGCTCAGGATCAAGGCTGAAGGATTCAAAGTATTTACAGTATAAAACAGAGCTATTTTGGGTATTAACAGTATGTCACAGGAGCATTTAGAAATATTTGCATTATATCTCGAGAAAGGTTTAGAAATACTTGCCTTATCATAATCGATTTCAACTTCACTTGTACTTGTCTAATAACTTCATTCAACAATTACTCGTCTGCTTCTCCTATGCCTCGCTTCTATCCTCTGATTACTTGCTATATTTTCTACACGTCAATTCTATTTTCTGATCACCTGTTTTTCTTTCCTACGCCTTTCTTACTCTGCTAGGCATCATAAGTCTCTATCAATATTTAACTCATATGATTCTATTCGACATACACTTCTATCTACCCTTCGTTTCACCCAAATCCGATTAACGGATTGAAAGTTACGCTATAAACAAGTAAACACCGAACATATAGACCGACAGTCAACCAACAGGTCACATATAACACATAACACATTAAATAATCAATGACATATCATTTATAAAGGAGTCTCGGGTCGTAAATAGGCTTTCAGGTATTTAAAATGTTGCGCCGGGACCCGCGCAGGACAAACCGTATGCCGGATCGAAAAAGTCGAAACATGGAATATGCTCGAAATATTACAATTAGGTTAGGAAGGAGTTCTCGGAAAAGTTTTGGGTTCTAAAAACGTAACAACGGATGACGTCGGTTGGTTCCCGTTTTTATAAAATAGATTTTAAATACCCGGAAAAAGATTTTAGAAATTTCAGATGATTCTTATAAATCCATAAACCAACATAAGAATAATTAAGAAGATATGACAATTATCTATATTTTATTTTGGACATATAAAAATTAAAATACTCAATTAATATTATTTGTGAATATCCAAGTACAGATAACATTTAACAATTAACTCACAGAATAGATTCTGTACACACATAATAATTGTATAATAACAAAAATAATTACACGATATATCCCGGATATTACATCCTTCCCCCCTTAAAAGGATTCTGTCCTCAGAATCTTCTAAGAAAACAAATGAGGGTACTTTTCTCTTATATCACTTTCTAACTCCCAGGTTGACTCTTCAACCTTTGGGTTTTTCGACAATACTCTTACTAACTTTACCACTTTATTCCTCAATATTTTCTCTCTATTTTCTAGAATCTCTACCGGATTCTCTACATATGACAAATCTGCCTGAAGCTCTATTGGCTCATATTCTATTACATGCCTCGAGTCTGGATTATATTTCTTAAGCATTGATATGTGAAAAATATTATGAATGTGCTCCATGTGCGGAGGTAACGTTAACTCGAAAGCTATTTTGCCAACGTGCTTTAAGATTTCAAAAGGTCCGACATATCTTAGGCTCAGTTTTTCTTTCTTTCCAAACCTCGTTAATCCCTTCCACGGCGCTATTTTCAGTAGTACTAAGCTTCCTTCTTCGAATTCCATGTTTTTCCTTGATTGATCTATTTATTTCCTTTGACGGTCTGGTACGGCTATCAATCTCTTCTGGATAACTTCAATAACTTCCTTTGTCTGCTGTACTAATTCAGGTCCAAGTATTTTACGCTCTAGTGCTCCGTCTTAATACACTAGAGATCTGTATTTGCGTCCATAAAGGGCTTCTTAGGGTGACATCCCGATACTAGCGTGATACCTGTTGTTGCAAGCAAATTCTATCAGAGGTAAAATGCTCGCCCCAATTTTCTTTGAAATCAATAACACAAATACGCAATAAGTCTTCTATTGTCTGGATTATTCTTTCACTTTGGCCATCCATCTCTAGGTGATAATCTGTACTCATATTCAATCTTGTTCCTAAACATTCTTGAAAACTCTTCCAAAATCTCGAATTAAATCTTGGATCTCGATCAGATACGATAGACACAAGAATTTCATGACGAACTACAATTTCCTTCAGGCACCTATGGATCAACTTATCGAGCGAAAATCTTTCGTTTATAAGCAGAAAATGAGTTGGCTTGGTAAATCTATCCACTATAAGTTAAATGGCATCATGATTAGTTTTTTTTTGTGCTTGGTAACCCCAACTATGAAATCCATGGTGATATGCTCCCACTTCCACTCTGGAACTTCCAATGACTGTAACAATCCACTTGATTATGATGCTCTACTTTAACTCTGTTGACATATATAACATCTGCTAATTCATTCGGCAATTCCCCGCTTCATATCTAACCACCTATAATTTCCTTTAAATCTCTATACATCTTGGTACTCCCTGAATGGATTGAATACCTCGAATTATGAGCTGCCTGTAAAATTTCATCCTTCAATTCCATCACTGGTGGAATCCAAGTTCTAGAAGAAAACCTAAGAATACCTTGATCGTCCTTTTTGCGTGCACTATTCTTCCCATACTAAATGATCTATATCCTGCTTCATTACCTCTTCCTGACACTTCTTTATCTTTTCTAACAATTCTGATTGAAAAGTTATACTTATACATTCTTACTCCTTTTTGGATTATGCACTCTGACTTTCAATTCCAACTTCTAGAATTCCATAGATAATTCTTCTCGTACAGTCTCTATGTTCATTATCTCTCCTTCTTGCTCATCTCTTGCCACTACATTTTCTTTTCCTCGAGAGTTCATACTTCAACTCTTGTGGTCTGTATATATCTCACATCTTTCTCTATACTTCTAATATTTCCCAATCTTTCAAAACGAATATTATTGTTGCTTTTAATCCCCAGTTATGAGTAGGGTACTTCTGCTCATAAGGTTTCGGTTGTCTGGATGCATATGCAATAACTTTATTGTTTTGTGTCAACACGCATTCTATTCTCTTACGAGAAGTATCACTATAAACTACCAAATCTCCCTGATGCTTTCAAAGTGATAAAATAGGTGTTGTAACCATTCTTTCATTTAACTTCGCAAAACTTTCTTCACCCTTCTCCATTTCATATAACCTTCTTGCTTTTCCTGGTTAACTTCATCTCGAATATTACAACTTTCAAGAAATCTTGCACAAATTTCCAATAATAACCGGCCCATGATAAAACTTCTTACTTTTGTTGGTGCTTCTGGTCTTTCTTCATTCATACTATCTTTAAATTTTCTGCTGAATCCCCTTTTGTCTCCTCCTTACTGACTGTCTATACTAAGAATTATACCTCCTGCCATTAAAGTTTTCACCTGATAAACTCTTTTTATATCGCTTTTTTTTTCTTTGACTCATCAGCTATCATTGTATAGGTTGCATGGTTCTTCTTAATTAACACAAGTACATCTTATCCAAATTCTTCCTTCAAAACTCTACTCATCAAATTTAAATATCACTGGTATATCAGTTCATCCCACTAACATTTCTAGAATTTTATAACAACAGTACTGAGTTCTGAAAATTATCTTTGATACGTCCATAAGTTAAATTTTCACTTGGTAATATACCCAGTCTCAAATCAATCTTATAAAAATACCTTGCCTCGTTCATTTAATTAAACAAATCATTGGTTCGAGATAACAGATATCTGCTCTTGAGAGTAACCTTGTTGAGCTTTCGCTAGCATATATTCTCACACTTTCATCTTTCTTATTAACACATCGTGCTAGGGCACTTTAAGGGGTACGCTAGGTCCAGTTGCTTTTTCTTCTATTTATCTCCTACGTTTCCTCGGGTAACTTCTTTATTTTATCTGGTGCCATTCTGTGCGGGGCTTTGGACACTGGCTTCATTTCAGTTGCCACATCAATCATAAATGCATTTTCTTTATCTAAAGGAAATATCGGTAACTCATCTAGAAACATATCTTGAGACTGTAAAATCTTCAAGTTCAGTTTGCTCCTGACTCTTATTTATAATCGCCATAACACTTATATTCTGGTCGCTGTAATCTTAAATCGTTCTTAACAAGTTCTTTACTTTCCTTTGTCCTTTAAACTTCTTCATGTTCTCATTTGGCATCTTCAGAACTATCTTCCATCACGACGGTCTACCTGGGCATCACACTTGAATAGTTAATCCACTTCTTAGAATAATGGCAAATCCTCTTATCTCAAATGATATCAATTCTTCACAGCTTATTGCCAGAAATATCGATTCCGCCATTGGTACTTACTTATTTAATAACTGCACGTTCTTAACTTACTATAAACTTATTGATTCGACAGGATAATTCATCTTATCAATAAAACCTTGAGAGATATACGATCCAATTGCTCCCACATCTTTCAATACTTTAACATATAAGGTATCCGTAATAATCTTCCACGTCATCACATCCATATTCTAAATAACATATCGCAAATTCTCGTTCTTAGAGATGTATCCCTTATTGAAGTAGATTCCTTTGACTCGTAATGCATCCCTGGCTAGGGCCAGTGATTTGCAATTCCCACCATATGCCCTTGTTTCCTTTCCATGCATGAGAGGTAGATGAGACTTTGCCCGCTGGGTGTATAATATGTTGATTTTTGTTTGAAAAGCTCTCGCAAAGAACAACGGTACAACGAAACAATTAGAAGGATTCATAATTTTAATAAACTTAGAGTTAAAAAGAAAGAAGAAGTAATGTTTTGAATATTAATGAGACAACCACATTGGTACTTAAGATGGCCAGTCTTTCATACCGTATGGCATACAGCACATGATTAGGTGGCGTCCCACCCGACTCTTTGTTATTTCGACAAAGTGTCTCATCATAACACTGTTTGTCCCAATCAGAAAACAAAACTTGAGGGGAACAATTGAATTTGAAAGGAATACAAAATCTTCCATTTTGATATCATCAGAAAGAATTTATTAAGAAAAAAGAGTTCATACATTTTTAGGAATTAAAAAGGAATATACGCTGTAATGTTGAGGACGAGAATGATACCATTGGTCACCATCCACATTTCACTTGTATTCATCTTTCGAGCTTGCTCGGTCATTTACCAATTGTATCACATAACAACTTTAGAAGTAGGCTAAAATGCCTTCACTACTAAGCATTATGGTAGATTCTTACTCGTTAAGTCTCGCGTCTATAATGTCGCACCTACACGTATAATACTTTAACAATTTGATCATAATGGCGTTCTTATCAGATAACCATGAGTTTCCTCTTTTTAATTTGGAATAACCGTAAATCATTCAACATAACGATCATTTTATTAATAATATTCTTCCTTTAGAAAAGTCTGGAAATTTTCCCAATCTTCTTCGGTCATGCTCAGGCTTCCGTTTAATCAATGAATTCTTCGAACTCTGATAATCCCAGTAATTGGATGAATAGTTATTCCGTACGCTGGTTCTGTTGTTAATCCTATCAGACAATACTTGCACTCACTTCTTCATAATCGCAGGTTACCTCGTTCTCCGAATTAACAATACTGAGTCTGAAACAACATCCTTCCAGATAATCCGGGTCTTTTAACAAATAAGAAACTCAAGTAGTAACTTGACAACCAAGGTTTAAAACTTATTTTATTCAAAAAGGCTTTTAGAAATTTTGTGAGGAAAAATCTTTTTCGAAAACTTGTTAAAAATTTTGAAAATTTTGAAAATCACACCTCCGGTTGTCCTTACTGTATGAGTTGGTTGTTTTCCTTCTTATGACCAGATACCAAGTTAAAGAAATGATCACCCAAAGATCCATTTACTTTCATTTATCTCCTTTTCTTCATTAGGTCTATTACTTTCCGTAATCAATGAAAACTTCCGCTGTCGTTGCACGTTATCTTATTCGTAGCTTCACATTAAGGCTCCCATACTGGTAGTACTCCTGTTAACCACTTTGCAATCATTGAGTGGAACAGATTATCCAATAGTCAACAAGTCAGCTAATGTCACATCATCTTGTTAAAATGTTTATCACATCATTACAACTCCATTTTCTAATCTCAAGAAATCTTTAGATCCCTAATCTCCTCTAACTCTCTCTCTTCAACACTTATCTACTCCATTCCACAAGCTAGTCATGAGTGGCCTAATTACTAATAGCTTCTTGTAACCTGATAACAGCCATCCTTTAGAACACTTGAATCTTCTTTCTAAATTCCTTCTCACCTTAATTTGTATTTCAATACTCACCATTTATTGCAGCTCCCGAATCCATCTTTATAAATACAATTGTTTCATAGAACAGATTTTAAACTGGGGTGTAGAACAAGGTGTAGGGTAAATTGAAAGGGCACACTCACAATCGATGTCTAGTAAAACAAGAATAAACAGATAGAAGTTTCTTAAATAGGTCGCCTCATATCAAGAGGTAATAGAATAGCGTTAAATAACTTGGAGAGACGCAACAGTCATAATAAAAAGGTAATACCATTACTACTGATGGAGGAACAAGGCGCAAATCGAATCTGGGAGAAGATGACGATCCTTAGACGGAAAGTTCCAAACGATCAGTTGATGCAGGGAAATCAGGATCTGCCATTGCCGTTGCCTGGATATCACGTCGCTAGTTAAGAATCCTGAATCGCAACATGAACCATGCCAAAGACCTACTATACAGTCGCACTCAACTTCATGATAACCTATCCTTCGATTTCCTATTCCTAATCCTAACCCTCTACCCAATCCCGACAATCTAGGCTTGTTTCAGTGACTTATAACCTGTAGCTCTGATACCAACCTGTGGCGCCCTCCAAACCCGGGTCAGAGGTTTGGGGTCCATAATATATACTCAATATATAAACCTGTATAGAAAATATTATTTGCAATGACCCTGCTTTACATAACCACGGATCGCAACAGGTTAAAGTATGAAAACAAGCCACAACCTTAACTTTTATTACAACGCACCAAATTCCCAACTAATTAAATTTACAACTGATATGAAATTATTCTTACAACCTTACTATCTCACTACTGCAATAAGCTCCTGCTAGCTCGATCAATCATAATCTGGAATCCTAGCTCGAACATTGAACTGGGAAACCTCGCTATCAACCGTATCCTTCTTAACTGTAGAATACATAAAAAGATTCGCAAAAGTGAGCTAACTAGCTCAGCAAGTCATATTATCGATAACTGAGGTTAAATAATAATAACCAAGGTGATTCAAAGGAATCAAGTTTCTTGGATATTCATTTAAAGTTTTTAAAACCAAGGTTAGGCTGTTGATCAGTCACGCGCTAACCCCGAGCAAAGCACACAGCACTGCTCTAACTACTGGATCCAAGGCACACATTGGCCTAACTTGACCATCGATATGGTCTGACCATGAATCTGGTCCACACAAAGAAAACTATCCAATTCTAAAGCATTTCAATATGATCAACAATAGAGTTCAATAAAAACAGATCATAATTAATAACAATAAAATATTTGTAAAAGAGCATGGTAAAAATTCATGGTTACCGAAAGGGTATGTCAAAGTACATAAAAGAAGTGACCTCCAGCCGGTAGGATAATCGGATATTAGATAAATAGTGTTTTACAAGGTTTTAGTACTTTGATATCACAAGGTATGGTTGAGTATAAAAGTTTTTGTATGTGTAAACAATTCTGTTCCAGTGTTTGGTATATATGATGGATATATATTTGTGGAGTAATATCTTATTTGTGTGGTTTAGTATCTGGTAAATCAACAAGAAATGGTTTACAAAGAATAAGGCTTACGGCTCAAAGATCAAATGATATGGCTCAGGATCAAGGCTGAAGGATTCAAAGTATTTACAGTATCAAACAGAGCTATTTTGGGTATTAACAGTATGTCACAAGAGCATTTAGAAATATTTGCATTATATCTCGAGAAAGGTTTAGAAATACTTGCCTTATCATAATCGATTTCAACTTCACTTGTACTTGTCTAATGACTTCATTCAACAATTACTCGTCTGCTTCTCCTATGCCTCGCTTCTATCCTCTGATTACTTGCTGTATTTTCTACATGTCAATTCTATTTTCTGATCACCTGCTTCTCTTTCCTACGCCTTGCTTACTCTGCTAGGCATCATAAGTCTCTATCAATATTTAACTCATATGATTCTATTCGACATACACTTCTATCTACCCTTCGTTTCATCCAAATCCGATTAACGGATTGAAAGTTACGCTATAAACAAGTAAACACCGAACATATAGACCGACAGTCAACCAACAGGTCATATATAACACATAACACGTTAAATAATCAATGACATATCATTTATAAAGGAGTCTCGGGTCGTAAACAGGCTTTCAGGTATTTAAAATAATTTTTAAAACATTTTTCGGAATTAAAACGGGTCGTTGGATCAATTTCGGAATATTAAACAGGGTTCGGTTGGCCAATTCTGGCTTCAAAACAATTTTATAATAATTATCGAGCCTTGAAAATAATTTAGAATAATATTTTAAAGCTCGAAACTATTTTTCAGAATTTTTAAATCATTTTTAAATAATTAAATCTAATTAAATAAATAATTAAAATCAATTAATAATTAATTAAATCAATTAATTAATTAATTTTCGAATTAATTGACCAATTAATCAATTAAAAATTAACTGAAATTAATTAACTAATTAATTTAGATTTGTTTTTGAATTAAAAATATTTTTTGGAATTAAAATAATAATTTTCAGAATTTTTAGAAATTAAAAACAAATTTTGGAAATGAATTTATAAAAGAAATCTTATTTTTAAAAGATTTTGAAACAGAAATCCAATTTCTGCAAAGCTGGGAAACCTTGGGGGGCTAAACTGTAAAAACAGAAGTTAGAAATTCATTTTACAGAATTTTGGATCAAAACCGGGTCAAACTGGGTCGGAACTCCGGGTCACCAAGAACAGAAACGGGTTGCGAAGAACCCAGTTTCCGGTGACCGGAATACGGCTCCGGTGAGCCCCGATTCAGGTGAAAACAGAATGGTTTGACACGATTCAAGTGGGGTTTTCATTCTAAACCATCTCAGGAGTTCAAATCAGTTAACAAATGGACCAAACGACATCTGGAAACGAAAATCCGGCCAAAACACGAAGAACTCCGACGAGAACTTCAAAATACAACTCCGAGCTTATCAGAAATCGTTTGTGACATATGAATATATGATTCGATTGCAAATTTGATAAGGAACACGATGCACCCATCAAGATCGACTGAAAACCCCTAACCAAGATTCCCCCAAATCGAATTGAAAACATTCAAACCATATAAACCCTAATTCCTTCAATCAGAGAATTAAACTTAAAATTGAACATGTTATTGAACTCCAAATCAAGAGTACAATATACCAAAATCATCAGGAAGAAAAGATCTTTAATATGCAAGCATCAAATCATACAAACAATCTTCCGTACAAAAATTCATCATTTAATTATCAAGAAATTCGAATAGAAATAATTAAATAGAAATTCACCTGATGTTTCTGGGTTGAAATTGATGGAAGATTTGGATTCTAGATTTCAGTAGCTTCGTTTTGAGTATATGTACGCCAAAATCGGATATCGATAACGCCTCCGAATTTGTATTTGATTACGAAGAACATAATATAATTATAGTATTTTCTCTGTAAAAATTCTGTAAATACTGTTTGCAAATGATTTCCGGTACAAAATAAAATACGGTAGAGGCTATTTATAATTATGGGAAATTAGTATCCCGTTGGATCATTCCGGATATAAAACGGTACATTTATTTATAAAAACTGATCCAAACGGTATCGGTTTTCGAGATAATTATCCAAATCAGTACAATTTATACTGCGGTCTTGGTCTCAGCGCCTGGTTACACGTATTACGAGGTGATAATTGTGATAGTTTAATAAAAAGCTCCTGTTTCTCGAAAATACGAGTTTTATTGATTTACCGAAACGAATATTGTATCGAAAATGTTGCGCCGGGACCCGCGCAGGACAAACCGTACGCCGGATCGAAAAAGTCGAAACATGGAATATGCTCGGAATATTACAATTAGGTTAGGAAGGAGTTCTCGGAAAAGTTTTGGGTTCTAAAAACGTAACAACGGATGACGTCGGTTGGTTCCCGTTTTTATAAAATAGATTTTAAATACCCGAAAAAAGATTTTAGAAATTTCAGATGATTCTTATAAATCCATAAACCAACATAAGAATAATTAGGAAGATATGACAATTATCTATATTTTATTTTGGACATATAAAAATTAAAATACTCAATTAATATTATTTTTGAATATCCAAGTATAGATAACATTTAACAATTAACTCACAGAATAGATACTGTACACACATAATAATTGTATAATAACAAAAATAATTACACGATATATCCCGGATATTACATATACACCATATACCAAATACTGAAACAGAATTACTTGAGCATACAGAAACTTATAAATCCTATAATACCATATGAAAGCAAAGATCCACACGTTGTATAATCATTGAACCATCGTTCATCTTATACCTGATTCTTCAACTGGCTTGAAGCCATTCTTCATATATATACCTTGATAAACCCCGGTGATACTCATGACTTACTTTGTACTCTGAGATAAATGTTTATCAATGTTAATTATGATCATGTTTTGTTGAATTGCAATGTTTATCATATTGAATTATTTTAAAATTGGATAGTTTTCTTTATGTGGACCAGATTCGTGGTCGAATTAGGCCAATGTGTGCCTTGGATCCAGTTTATAGAGCAGAGTCGTGTGCCTTGCTCGGGGTTAGTGCGTGACTGATCAGCAGCCTAACCTTGGTTTTCAAATTTAAAATGAATATCCAATTCTATTGATTATTTAATAAGAAACTTGATTCCTTTGAATCATTTCAGTTGATCGTTGTTTAACCTCAGTTATTGCTATTATGACTTACTGAGCTAGTTAGCTCACTCTTGCGAATCTTTTATATGATTTACAGTTAAAAAGGAAGTTGTTGGTAGCGAGGATTCCCAGTCCAGTGTACGAGCTAGGATTTCAGGTTGAGTTGGATCAAGCTAGCAGGAGCTTTATATTGCAGTTGAGTTATGTGAGATAGTAAGAATAGTTTCACTATCAGTTGTAAGTTAAACTATTTGGGATTTGGTACGATGTAATAAAAGTTAAGGTTGTGACTTATTTTCATACTTTAACCTATTGCGATCCGGGGTTGTGTAAAGTAGGATCATTGCTTATAATATTTTATATACAGGTTTATATATTGTATGTGTTTTGTGTAACCCAAACTTCTGACCCGGGTTTGGAGGGCGTCACACAGGTAGCATACATGATATCTGGTCTACTAGAAGTCAAATATAAGAGTGAGCCAATCATACCTTTGTTGTTAGTTATATCTACTGATGAACCGGTATTTAAATCTAACTTGGTTGTTGTGGCCATGGGAGTTGATGTACTTGAACTGTCTTGCATTCCAAATATTTTGAGGAAATTCCTTGTGTATTTGAATTGATTTATGAAGATCCCTTGACCAGTCTGTTTTACTTGTAACCCCAGAAAATAACTCAATTCTCCCATCATACTTATTTGATACCTTGACTGCATTAGCTTTGTAAACCTCTTGCAGAGTTTATCATTAGTAAATCCGAAAATGATATCAACAGATATTTGTACTAATAACAAGTCATTACCATGGTATTTATAAAATAAGGTTTTTTCAATTGTACCTCTTGTAAAACCACTTTCTAACAAAAATAGAGCAAGTGTTTCATACCAGGCCCTTGGAGCTTGTTTTAGTCCATAGAGTGCTTTATCCAGTAAGTAGACATGATCTGAACATTTTGGATCAATGAACTATGGAGGTTGTTCAACATAAACTTCCTCTTTGAGTTCTCCATTCATAAAAGCACTTTTTACATCCATTTGGAACACTTCAAACTTCATGTGAGCAGCATAGGCTAGAAAAATTCTAATTGCCTCAGGCCTTGCAACTGGAGCAAATGTTCATCATAGTCAATGCCTTCTTGCTGAGAGTAACCCTTTGCAACCAGTCTTGCTTTATTTCTTGTAATGATGCCCTCACTATCAGTTTTGTTTCTGAACACCCACTTTGTACCAACAACTGATCTGTTCTTTGGTCTTGGCACAAGAGTCCAGACTTTGTTCCTTTAAAATTCATTGAGCTCCTCTTACATTGATATGACCCAGTCAGCATCCTGAAGAGCTTCTTCCACTTTCTTTGGTTCGGTTTCAGATAGAAAAGAATGGTAGAGACATTCATTTTGAGTGGCTTTTTTGGTCTTTATACCACTTTCAGCATTTCCAATGATCAAGTCAAGTGTGTGTGACTTAGACCATTTTCTTGCAGATGGAAGTTGACTCCTTGAAGTAGAACCTCCCCTTAATCCATGAACTCTCTTGAATCTCTTTGATTAGTACCACTTTCACCTTCTGATGCTCCCCCTGAATCAGTATTTCCAATGCTATCAGTACCTGATCCATCAAAATTTGAGGAATTTTTGTCTGGTGAATTATTTACTAATGTCTCTAAAGTCGAATCACTTGTAGAAGACTCTTGATGTAAATCATTTTTCTCCCCTTAACATATGCTTCAATATTTAAAGAATTTACACTATCATGTGGATCATCATAGTTTAGAGTGATATCAGGATTTACTATTTCAGGATTTATCAAAATACTAGGATTTAACTGTTCAGCATATGGTACTTCATTTTCAAATCTCAACTCATCATGGTCATATGCATCTTCTAGACCTGTAATTTTATTTTCATAGAAGGATACATGTAAAGACTCCATGACTGTCCTTGTTCTTAAATTGTAAACTCTGAAGGCTTTTGTAGACAATGGATATCCCACAAAAATGCCTTCATCGACTTTTAGATCAAATTTGGTAAGCTGTTTTGGATGAGTTTTGAGAACACGACACTTCCAACCAAAAATATGAAAGTATTTCATATTTGGCTTCTTTCCTTTTACCATCTCAAATGGTGTTTTACCATGCCTATTGATCAATGTTGCATTTTGTGTGAAGCAAGCAGTTTGCACAGCCTCAGCCTAGAAGTAGGAAACCTAAACACAGTTTTGCTTCCTCTAGCATGGTTCTTGCAGCTTCTATGAGAGTTCTATTCTTTCTTTCAGCAATTCCATTTTGTTGTGGAGTTCCAGGTGTAGAGAATTCTTGTTTTATCCCCTTGTACTTGCAGAACTCTTCCATATAATTGTTCTTGAATTCAGTTCCATTATCACTTCTAATGATCTTCACTTTGTATGTTGATCCTTTCTCCAGTTCTTATATGATCAAGAAGAATGGATGGAGTTTCAACCTTGCTATTCAGAAAGTATACCCATGTGTATCTTTTATATTCATCAACAATTACAAGTGCATACCTCTTCTTGGTAATCGACATAACATTGACTGGACCAAAGAGATCAATATTATGACGGCCTCAACCCCGGGGTCAGGAGTTGACGTCACCAACAATAATAACAATAAACATAACATAATTCAAACTATTAATTATACGTAATCACGACCCCTTTTTACAAGACCTTTCCAGGTTTAAGTATGATTTAGGTTACAACTATTATGAAACAGACTTACAACACTAATCTGAACCATATCATCTTAATACAGCAACTCAGCAGACTACCTTTGGTCTAATATAACTACCTCAGGGGAGCTTGACACGGAAAGCACTGGAACTCTGCCCTGACTACCGCGGAAGAATCTCCTAGGCATCTGCAATACATATATAAAACGTTCTGTAAGGGCGAGTAATCGATAGCTCAGCAGTACCACTATATGAATATAAAGTAAAACATTTTATGATAAAACAGTTATAGGAACATAAATTATAGCTCGTCTATAAAAGCAAGATAAACATTCATAAACTGGATATTCAAAACTAGCAGGCTTTCAACAAAATAACATAGTAGTGTGCTGTGTACAATACCAGAGTTTAATTCTAGCATGCCATTTTCATTTCCAAATCCACTGTATAACTCACTTGTTCCGTTACGAGAACCACAAAGCCAAATCAGATATGTACGAATATGTGAAGACAGCTGATCAGGCTATTTATACCAGACGGCTCTAACTGCCATCCCATTTACCTGTTCCGGAACTCAGAGACTAGCTAGGTCTCTGACCTGCTGGACTAATCGGTTATATAGTGCGCGCAACCGAATTAGCCTCTTACGCCACCTCAATAGGCCTACTCTGGCCCCAATATATCCCATATCTGATTGGTTTATCTAGTTTTCAAAATACTTGTACCTATCTTATTTTCAAAATCATTCATTTTACCAGCACACATATAAAATCCAGTTCGCAAATCGTTTCATTCGAGATAGGTATCTTTCGAAGTTACTTTTCCCCAAAATAATTTAAAATCAGTGATTTATAACTACAGGGGATACACAACTTAAAACATTTCTGTTCCATACGAAATTAAAACATTTAGCTATTCATACGTACTGAACCATAAAAGAATGGTCAGGGGTATTTGCCTTGCAGAGCTTTAAAACTATCACCGATCGACTCTGAGCCGACTCAGACGCTCAGGCTTTATCGTCTAACCACTAGATCACCTTGGATTCGACTTCAATACTCAGGTTCTTCGGTTTAAACCCTATTGAGCTCGTCGAGTGTCCACTAGGTTATCTTTAGACCAACGTCCACTTTCGGTTTCCCGACTAGGACCTACAGGGTCAAAATACTCTATGTTAGACGTCCAAGTATGCTTGACATATCCTTGATACCAATCCTACCCAAACGATAACAATCCTGACTCGTACTTATATATATTACTATAGTACACGTAACATACAGGATTCATATATTCAAATCTCGATTCAATATTCGCTTTCGGAAGAACATATATATAATCATCATTTTAGGAAACAAGTTGTCAGTTATATTTACAAAATATTTATTTATAATTATATAACTATTTACATTCGATTGGTAGTTCTGATATTTTACAGGACTCGCCCCCAAAAATAGGGTAGCGTCTCCTTTGTTTATCGGACTACCCGTCGAAGCAATTCGACGTCAAATCAGCACGACAATCCATAGTCACAACAACCAACATCCGCAAATTCCCAAACGCCAATTCAATACTATTATTAATTATTATTTGCATTGTACATTTAATTCATATTTTATACGTATTAACTTAGGAATCAAATAATGATCATCACGGTCCACCGTCCGCTCATCGTAATTCACCGTGGACGGCAGTAAAATTCATTGGTGCCCGATAAATTCGGGTATCCAAATGAAATTCACCGATAAATTAAAATAACTTATCGCACGAATATATTTATTTCACAAATTTTACTCGAATATTTCCTGCAGAAAGCTAAAATAAAGGAAATAATAAAAATCAATTTCATCAGGAACAGTACACGTATCACACGCGCAAACAGCTAGAGGACACAAAAACCACGCAAAGGATATGTCCGGGCCACCTAGCCAGAAATTAAACCGGCGGCAATCGGAACTAACACCACCATGCATCAATTACTACTAAACATATATATATACCACACATGTATGCATATATATATACGCTAAGCAGCAAGACAAAACCGAACCAGGAGCCATGGCCGGAAAACGGGAAAACACGGTCGGAACAGGCACAGCAGCGGCAGAACTCGCCGAGAAAGAAAGTGAAAGGGAGAGATTTCGTAAGGAAGAGTTACTGAGAGGTCGAAAGAAACTGATCGGAGAGATTCCAGATGAAGCAACAAAGAAAATGGGTAAAAAAAAGTAATTGCCTGGAGATGAGGGAAAGAGGAGGATAAAAGATAAGGGGATAAGAACAATAATGTTTATCCGATTTATAATCCCAATCTGACTCCACAATTTAACGATTTAATAAACAATGCATGGTTAGACATAACCTGAAGTTTACGAGAATAGCTTAAAAATTCTCGGGATAATTGAAAGCTGATAAAATATAAATTTTCCAAGCAATTTTTAAATTGTTTTTAAAACGTGCTTTGAACTCGAAATTCAATTTTAGCGAATTGAGTCGCACTTAAAATTAGTTCAGAAAATTACGAAAAAAGTCTTAAAATATTTTAAATATCCCGAAGTAAATAAAAACATAATTTTCATAATTTTAAAACAATTTCTGAAACACAATTTATACCCGCTTTTATCAAATTAATGAATCAACGCCCGGGTGAAAATAATCCCAAAAATTCCCATAATAATTTTAAAATTCTCCGAATATTCCAAACTTCAATAAATATGAGTTTCGTAATTTTTAAAGAATTCTGGAATTAAGTACGGATTTTACAAAAAAATTCAATCAAAAAATCATACAGGACTAAATAATTGATAAAATATTGATTTCTAAATTTTATAAAGTACCAAAAATAATTATTATAATTATAAAACCATAAAAACAATTTTAGAGACAACCCAAATACTTAAGAAAATAAATTTGTATTAAATCCACTTTTAAAAGTGAAAACAATTCAGTACAACTCAATAATTAATTACGCAAACAACCCTGTACACCATAAATCACACATAGATAATAATAAAATAACACATAGCTGATAGAAGCCATAAACATATTTTATTTTTTAATAATTCCATAATTATATATTTAAATAATACGAGAATACGCGAGTCATTACATCATTCCCCCCTTAAAAAGATTTTATCCTCGGAATCTCATCTAACTAAACAAGTGAGGATATTTGTCAAGCATATCTGACTCTAATTCCAAGTAGACTCTTCTACTCGAGGACTTATTCAAGCATATTTACTATATATATAAATTCATTCTCGAGGTCTCGATCTAGGTTCTAAATTGATTCATACACACTGTCTTGATTCAATTCGAGGATATATTCTTTTGGTATAAAGACGTTAAAACGTGCTACGAGTATACTGTAGCTATGGCAACATCACTAAATCATAGGTGACTTTACCTGCTTTTCTCAGTATCGTAAATGCTCTACTATATCTAGGACTCAGTTGCCCTTTGGTGCGAACCTAATCAACTCTTTTCAAGGTAACACCTTTAATAATATCGTCGATCCTATTTCTATCCTTCAGACTCTTTCGATACAAGTCCGTGTTCTTTGTATGAATCAACACAACTGTGTTTTCAGTTTGTTATACTAACTTAAGACTTAAAGACTTCTTTTCTTTTACCTCTTTCCAGTAAAGCGGGGTGCCATACTCACATCCAAACAAAGTTTTATAGGTTATCATTCCCACACTAGCATGATAACTTCCCTTATCTGAGTCGTCCTCTCACCCTTACCATTTGTCTGGGAATGGTAAGCGGTACTCATATTTCACTCAATCCCCAAGCATTCCTGGAACTTCGTCCAAAACTTCAAGTTAAACCTCGGGTCTCAATTAGTCACAATTAAAACAGGGACTCCACACTTTGTCACAATTTCATTCAAATACAGTTTCGCTAGCTTATCTAAGGGTATCTCTCATTAATTGGAAGGAACATACGGACTTCGTCAACTTATCAACAATTACCCTAAAGTTCTCTGTCATGTCTTGATACGCCCGAGTGCTTCCAGGTGAATAGAATCCTAGAATTGCGGGCTTCTCTTTATATTTTACTCTTCAACTTAGTCACATTGACATTCGTGCTCTAGCGGAAAAATTCAAACATACCTCTACCGTCCTTTTGGGTGCAACTTTCCTTCCCATTTAAACTATCCAATTCTTGATTCATAACTTCTTCTTAACACTTCTTGATTCCCCCCATTCAGTCTGACTGAAAAGTGATTTCATACAATTACTCCCTATTACCTCCAGGTACTTGAACTTCAATTTCTAACTTCTCTCATTCTTCTGCTAACTATTCAATAATATTAATAATATTCAATTTTCTTTTCTACTCAAGGCATTTAATATTATATTGGCTTGTCGGGGATGTAATTAGTAGAACAGTCGTAATCCTCAATTTAGAATTCATACTTTGAAACTTAGCATACCATTGCTGCTTTTCCAACCCTTTAGTAGGGAAATCTTCAGGTGTTCAGTTCGATCTTCCCTAGTCCTGAAGGGACGAGGATGTTATCAATAAATACAATTACAACTTACCCGAGCACTCCTTATATACTACGTCCATATAATCCTATAGACGACTGGTGCATTTGTCAATCCAAATAACATCACCGAAAACTCATAATGTCAATATCTTATTCTGAACAAGGTCTTTAGTATGACCTCAGGCTTAACCCTTAACTGACGGTAACCTGCTCTGGGTCAACCTTCAAAAACTAACACGCTCCTTTAATCGAATCCTATAAATAATCAATTCTATGCAAGGGTTACTTATTCTTATTCGTCAACTTTCCAACTTCTGATAATCGGTACATAACTTCATACATACAATTTTCTTTTCTATAACCCACCTCCGTGCACAACACGAAATACACCTTGTCTTATTATTCTTTCATCCCACAATCCTGAGTTTCCTTAACTACTTACTTGATTCCTACTGGGCCATACGATACGGGGCTTTTGACACCAGCCTAACTCTGTACAGTAAACAATGAGGAATTATCTCCCATGCTGCGGGGTAATCCTGGTAAGTCATCCAGTAAACCTTTGGGACTTCACTTGCTATTTGTATTTCTTCCAACTTAAGTGCTTCCTTCTTAATATCCCTTACATACGCTAGTACGCTTTATGTTCTTGCTTATTCCCTTGGATACTTACCCTTAGATTAGTTTCCATAGATATTATTATTTGCTTCTTCTGGTAACCAATCATTGCCCTGGTTCCTTATCAGGGTCTTGAGCAGCTGATCTTATACTCATATTATACGTCTTAGCCTTAGCTATACTGGATGTCCGACCTTTTGATACACTACCTCCCATGCTATCTTGGAAAGTACTTCTACAGTTCTTGGCAACATGCCCCACCTTGCCACAATTGTAACAGATGACTCCTGGATTTTTTACCTTACATTCTAACTTATGGTGTCCCTTCACACCTAAAACATTCAGTATTTGCCTTACACTTTCACCATGCCTCTTACCACATTGCTTACACTCTGATATAGGCGACTTATCCGACTAGGCTTGATTAGAGTTGGCTGAGGTGTTACTAATCCTATTTAAAGCAATACTTTTCCCTCTAAATTCTTTATTTTTACTCCTTACAACTTTTTTTTTTCTGAGACTTCTGGCTGGATCCTTCTTGACCTGATGCTCCTTCCACATCATTTATCTTCCGCTTCTTATCTTCTTTTTCTTTAGCATCTAACTTCTGATCAAATTCAATTACTAAGGCAGCCTGAACTACGAAAGGATATGTCTTGAGTTGTAATACCACCACTCCACTACGAATTTCAGGCTTCACTCCTTGTTGAAACCTCTTTGCCTTCTGAGCTTCAGAGCGTACATAATCTGGTACAAACCTAGCCAACTATGTGAACTTAGCCTCATACTCAGCTACACTTCTATGCCCTTGCTTCCATTCTAGAAACTCAATCTCCATTTGATTTCATACACAATCTAGGAAATACTTTTCTCAAAAAAAACTTAGTAAACTTAGCCCATGGAACATGGCCTTCTCATTCTAACGCTCCGATAGACTCCCATCAGTAATTTGCTTCATTCTTTAAAATGTAGCTCACATAATCAGTCTTAAGATTATCACTTACATGGACAAGATTGAAAGCTTTCTCCATCTCTTTTAACCATGCTCCAACAGCTACTGGATTAGGTTCATCTTTAAACTCAGGAGGGCTAACATTTTGAAAGGATTTGAAACTAGGACTTTGGTTCACTCATTGCTGTTGCTGCTGCAACAGTAGTTGCTACTGCTAAACCTGTTGGATTAACTGCATATGTTGTTGCTGCTGCTGACACAACAAGTCTAGAATTTCACTTGTAATTGGACCCTCCACAAAACTACTACTATTTTCCTTAGACTGGGTAGCTTTCTTGGGTGGCATTTTCCTGAAATATAACAGGGAATTTATTCAAAAACATAACGAGATTGTATAACAAAAATGTCACCGTTCAAACGGTGCACCTGTGTTAGGAAAATGCTGCCCAATCAAAGCACCCATGTCTTTATTCTTAGGATCCATTTATAAAAGGTATCTAGATTAGCAACACTGGCAACAATAGCAACAGTAGCAGAATCAACAACAGTACAAGAAAACTGAATTATAAAGAAACTAATCACCATAACATGGCTCCTTAATACAATAGCAACTGACTAACTTCCCGACACTGCTCTATTACCACATCAACACTAATCAGATATACTACGAGACTTGGTTGGCCATATCAACCACCAATTATATAGTTCAAACTGATAAATCAGGTCGGCTTGAGGAATGCTGGACTCCCCTAGGCACCATGGTCCAAATTCCAACCAACCATTCTTCTAAGGATGATTTCTTATCACCCACAAGTAATTTACCAACCACTGAATTACTTTTCTCGGGGCTATAACTCCACCGATAGATTTGAACCTTCGCTGCTACCCTTATTCATAAATAACATTCGAATGTAAGGCTTCAATTCTTCCCAACAATCATCTTTTATCTGCTTCCAGTAACGGGGACCATCGAATCGCAGAAATTCATTATCATAGAATATCATATTAGGTTTCAAAATCAAAGGAATCGAACAGGAAAGAAGTGAAGAAGATGTAGGTATGACTGAGAGCAACCATACAAGTACATAAGATGGCCAGTCTTAGTACCGCACAGTTCACAACACATAACTCGGTGGCGTCCCACAAGACCCTTTTTGCCACACAGAAAAATGGTCAACTCATACGCATTATTTGCCCCAATCAACCGAAAATTTTTCCGAATTAAACAATGTTTAGATAGAAAATTCACAAACAGGCAGGGAAAATCTGATTTATGATAAATCAACAAAACCCTAAGTCGCTTTCTTCAAGTTTGGCTTTCTTAGGGATAACAAGCATCTTATTGGATGATATAGAATTATTCTGGAAGCAAAGGTGTCTCAAGAAAAACGCATAAGATTTAAGATATAACAATAGTAGTGATCCCCATACTTCATGAAACTTGGCTGTCATAGCAGCCACTACTATTATCATTCCATCTTAACTCACATGGGTCGCACACTTGGTCCAGCAACAATCCTTGACATCAAAAATGCTACTTTTAGGAATAATATATGTGTCTCTATAGCTGACACACCAAGGGTCCACTCAGAAACTGAAATCTCTCAATCATACTCGCATTCTCGAGAGGAAAACTAGAAATCTCTATCGGATATTACCAATAACACATATACGAAGGAGACGTACTCTAAACTGGGGCAGTTCCAGTCAATCCTAAATAGACATCAGGGTTACGACTCCAAAACCATTGACTAAACTCATAGACTCGCTACTCTGATTGAGTTACTGACTAACATCTATATATAAACCTTCCTGCACTCTTTTGACTCTACTCCTGACCTAAATCAGGGACATAAACCTGTAGCTCTGATACCAAATATGACGACCTCAACCCCGGAGTCAGGAGTTGATGTCACCAACAATAATAACAATAAATATAACATAATCCAAACCATTAATTATACGTAATCACGACCCCTTTTTACAAGATCTTTCCAGGTTTAAGTATGATTTAGGTTACAACTTTTATGAAACCGACTTACAACACTAATCTGAACCATATCATCTTAATATAGCAATTCAACAGACCACCTTTGGTCTAATATAACTACCTCAGGGGAGCTTAACACGGAAAGCACTGGAAATCTGCCCTGACTATCACGGAAGAATCTCCTAGGCATCTGCAATACATATATAAAATGTTCTTCAAGGGTGAGCAATCGATAGCTCAGCAGTACCACTATATGAATAACAAGTAAAACAGTTATAGGAATAGAAATTATAGCTCGTCTATAAAAGCAAGATAAACATTCATAAACTGGATATTCAAAACTAGCATGCTTTCAATAAAATAACATAGTAGTGTGCTGTGTACAATACCAGAGTTTAATTCTAGCATGCCATTTTCATTTCCAAATCCACTGTATAACTCACTTGTTCCGTTACGAGAACCACAAAGCCAAATCAGATACGTATGTATATGTGAAGACAGCTGATCAGACTATCAACACCAGATGGCTCCAACTACCATCCCATTTACCTGTTCCGGAACTCAGAGACTAGCTAGGTCTCTAACCTGCTGGACTAATCGGTTATATAGTGCGCGCAACGGAATTAGCCTCTTACGCCACCTCAATAGGCCTACTCTGGACCCAATGTATTCCATATATGATCGTTTTATCCAGTTTTCAAAACACTTGTACCTAACTCATTTTCAAAATCATTCCTTTTACCAGCACACATATAAAATCCAGTCCGCAAATCATTTCATTCGAGATAGGTACCTTTCGAAGTTACTTTTCCCCAAAATAATTTGAAAATAGTGATTTATAACTACATAGGATACGCAACTTAAAACGTTTCTGTTCCATATAAAATTAAAACATTTAGCTATTCATACGTACTGAACCATAAAAGAATGGTCAGGGGTACTTTCCTTACAGAGCTTTACAACTATCACTGATCAACTCTGAGCTGACTCGGATGCTCTGGCTTTATCGTCTAACAACTAGATCACCTTGGATTCGACTTCAATACTCAGGTTCTTCGATTGAAACCCTACTGAGCTCGTCGACTGTCCACTAGGTTATCTTTAGACCAACGTCCACTTTCGGTTTCCCGACTAGGACCTACAGGGTCAAAATACTCTATGTTAGACGTCCAGGTATGCTTGACATATCCTTGATACCAATCCTACCCAAACGATAACAATCCTGACTCGTACTTATATACATTACTATAGTACACGTAACATACAGGATTCATATATTCAAATCTCGATTCAATATTCGCTTTCGGAAGAACAGATATATACTCATCATTTTAGGAAACAAGTTGTCAGTTATATTTACAAAATATTTATTTATAATTATATAACTATTTACATTCGACTGGTAGTTCTGATATTTTACAGGACTCGCCCCTAAAAATCGGGCAGCGTCTCCTTTGTTTATCGGACTACCCGTCGCAGCAATTCGACGTCAAATCATCACGACAATCCATAGTTACAACAACCAACATCCGCAAATTCCCAAACGCCAATTCAATACTATTATTAATTATTATTCGCATTCTACATTTAATTCATATTTTATATTTATTAACTTAGAACTCAGATAATGATCATCGCGGTCCGCCGTCCGCTCATCGTAATTCACCGCGGACGGTAGTAAAATTCATTGGTGCCCGATAAATTCGGGTATCCAAATGAAATTCACCGATAAATTAAAAATAACTTTCCACACGAATAGATTTATTTCACAAATTTTACTCGAATATTTCCTGCAGAAAGCTAAAATAACCGAAATATTAAAAATCAATTTCATCAGGAACAGTACGCGTATCACACGCGCAAACAACCAGAGGAAACAAAAACCACGCACAGGATATGCCCCGGCCACCTAGCCAGAAATTAAACCAGCGGCAACCGGAACTAACACCCCCATGCATCAATTACTACTGAACATACATATATACCACACATGTATGCATATATATATATATTTATATATACGCTAAGCAGTAAGACAAAATCGAACCAGGAGCCATGGCCGGAAAACGGGAAGAACACGGCCGGAACAGGCACAGCAGCGGCAGAACTCGCCGAGAAAGAAAGTGAAAGGGAGAAATTTCGTAAGGAAGAGTTACTGATAGGTCGAAAGAAACTGATCGGAGAGATTCCAGATGAAGCAGCAAAGAAAATGGGTAAAAAACTGTAATTTCCAGGAGATGAGGGAAAGAGGAGGATAAAAGATAAGGGGATAAGAACAATAATGTTTATCTGATTTATAATCCCATTCTGACTCCGCAATTTAACAATTTAATAAACAATGCATTGTTAGACATAAACCGAAGTTTACGAGAATAGCTTAAAAATTCTCGGGATAATTGAAAGCTGATATAATATAAATTTTCCAAGCAATTTTTAAATTGTTTTTAAAACGTGCTTTGAACCCGAAATTCTATTTTAGCGAACCAAATCGAACGTAAAATTAGTTCAGAAAATTACGAAAATAGTCTTAAAATATTGTAAATATCCCGAGGTAAATAAAAACATAATTTTCATAATTTTAAAATATTTTTTGAAATGCAATTTATACCCGCTTTTATCAAATAAATGAATCAACGCCCGGGTGAAAATAATCCCAAAAATCCCCAAAATAATTTTAAAATTCTCCGAATATTCTAAACTTAAATAACTTTGAGTTTCATAATTTTTAAAGAATTCTGGAATTAAGTACGGATTTTACAAATAAATACAATCAGAAAAACATACAAGAGTAAATAATTGATGAAATATTGATTTCTAAATTTTATAAAGTCCCAAATATAATTATTGTAATTATAAAACCATAAAAACAATTTTAGAGACAACCCAAATACTTATGAAAATAAATTTGCATTAAATCCACTTTTAAAAATGAAAACAATTCAGTACAACTCAATATTTAATTACGCAAATAACCTGGTACACCATAAATCACACATAGATAGTAATAAAACAACACATAGTTGATAGAAGCTATACATATATTTTAATTATTTAATAATTCCATATTTACGTATTTAAGTAATACGAGAATACGCTAGTCGTTACAAATATGAAGTAGATGATATAGTTCAAAAATGGAGGATTCAGTTTTACTCATGAAAGATGTTTTCCTTTGCTTGGCTTTCTGTCATGAGTCACATTAGCCATCGGGAGTAAATACTAGGGATGGCAATCGGGTCGGTCAAAACGGGTTTAGCAAAAACCAAACCCGAACTCGATTATTTTTCTCAAACCTGAACCTGAACCCGAACCTGGAAAAACCCGAACCACTAAACCCGAACCCGAACCCATCGGGTTCGGTTCGGGTTCGGGTTTGTAGATCACTATCAAATTAAACCTTAATTTGCACAAACTCTAGTGAAAAATTACTAGGATCTAATTTGAGCAAAGTGCTCATAAATATGACGATATTGAAATTTTTGGGGTTAAATTAGAGGATTCAGAGAAGACAGTGGATTATACCTCTATGAATAAAATTGTTAGTGAAATAATTGACCTTTAGTACACTTGTATTAAACATGCTTGCTAAAAACATATTTAAATGACTTTAATGCAATAGTTTATAAAAAGTATAATCTTTTAGTACTAATATTAGTAATATATTATATTACTACTTATAAAATATAAAATATAATTTATATATTAACACGGGTTTCAGATCGGGTTCGGGTTCAGATCGGAACGGAATGAGTTTCGGGTTTTCGGGTCGGGTTCGGAACGGTATGCATTAAACCCAAACCCGGCCCAAAAATGGTTTGGGTTTAAAAATCAAACCTGAACCCGAATCCAAACTCGAAATATTCGGGTTCGGTAAAACCCGATCGGATCGGTATGGATCAGGTATCCATCAATTCGGTACAAATTGTCATCCCTAGTAAATACTGCATTGGGAAATCCTCTTACTAGATCTTTCCTCAAAAGTTCATTGCTGTTTTTGAAATTGAGGTGAGAAAGTCTTTTATGCCAGTTCCAGCTGCATTCCACAGATGCTCTAGTAAGTAGACAAACTTCTGATGCATCGTTATTTATGGAGATCCTGGCTTCATATAAATTACCATGTCTAACCCTAGTCAGTGGAATCTTCCCATCAGATTTACTGACTATTTCACAATGGTCTCCATAGAAATTCACATGGTAACCTCTGTCATATATCTAAATCACACTGATCAAGTTATGCTTGAGTCCTGCAACCAGAGCTACATTTTCAATGATGACATTCCCAATTTTGATTTTTCCATATCCCAAGATTTTTCCTAAGTTGCCATCTCTATAAGGAACACTTGGACCAGCCTTCTCCTTAAACTCTGATAGCAGGGATTTATAACCAGTCATATGTCCTGAGCATCCACTGTCTAAGACTAGAGAATTTCTCCGGTTACCCTGCAATCAGTATTTAAACGCAGTTAGTGTTTTTAAGGACCCAGACTTGCTTGGATCCTTTGGCCTTTTTAAGTGTGTTGACATATGCAACAGAAGACTTCATATCAGAGTTTATGGTAACATTCTTACTATCAGTATTTACACATGCATAATCAGATTTTGCTTTATTTAAAGAGGGTTTCAGTTTATAATAATTAAATTACAAACTGTGATACTCTTTACATGTATAAATAGAGTGCAATACACTACCATAATGAAAACAAGAGTTATGTGGTTTATATCTAACTGTTATATTCCTAAACTATGATTTGGAAGGAATTGTATATATATATTTATTCTTCGTGCAAGAATTAGCAAGATGATTAGTGCTACCATAGTTCAAGCAAGTTTTTCTAGGCGCATTGGGAGCAGTTACATAATTACCATTTTGATTAACACCTACTTTGCCATTCCTATTTTTCCTAGGCTTTTTCTCCTAGTTTTTCATGTGTATATCCTTTAGCTTTTGCTTAAGCTGCATCTGAGTCATTAAGCCAATATTTACTGATCTTGTGTGAACTTGTTCACTCTTATCAGTATTTAAGTTTGATCTAGGTATTGAGGTTGAACCTACCTCATTAACTGACTTAACAATTGCATCATCACTTGGATTAAACTTAATGGGCTTTAACTGAACCTTGTTCAGTTTACCCTTAGTATCAGTATTTACTGGTTTAATTTTCTCAGTTTCTTTTCTAATTTGCTTAGCAGAATTAGATATATTAGCATATCTTAATTATGATCCCCAACGGCCATTTTCTAAGATTTCCTGAGTTGTCTTTCTTGAGTTAGACCAAAGCTTAATAACCTCTCTTTCTTTAGCTAACTCCTTTTCTTGATAAGCATGCTTTTCTAACAATTTTTCTTTAACATAAACAACATTATCTTTTTCTTTTCGAAATTCTAACATGGAAAGCAACTCAATTTCTAGGTGATAATTTCTTTTCTTTAACTAAGAGTTTTCACTCTTAATTCTGTTATTCTCTAAGGTTTGATCCCTATAAATAACATGCAGAGTTTTAAGAAACAATCATAATTCATAGATATTATCAGTATCAAAAGCAAGGGTGGTCTGAGGTACCTTTACTTCAGCATTGTCAGCCTTAGTATCAGCATTTTCAATGAAAGCATAGTTCATATCTTCTTCTGAATCTGATGAATCATCCTAATTTTTTTCTTTTTGATCAAGGCTTGTTTCTTTTCAGCTTTTGGTTTTATGTAGTCAGCTGCAAAGTGTCCAATTCCATCACAGTTATAGCACTTTTCCTTTGACTTGTCAGATTCTCCAGTTCTTGATTCCTTCCAATCAGAATTTCTTCTGTCATTCCTTTTAGTAGAGTTTGAGGAACTGGGACCTTTTCTAGAAAAAATTTCCATTCTTGAAGTTCTTGTGGACCATCTTCTTGAAAATTTTAACCAATAGAGTAGCCATTTGTCCAATATCTTCATTGTTGTCATGATCACTATCAGAATCTGATTCACTATCTGTATTTGAATCATCATCAGAGTTTGAAGACTCAGTATCAGACTTTGCAATCATAGCTTTTCCTTTGGAGTGTCCTTTGCTCCGAGCTTTCTCCTTTGGCTTCTTGTGATGCCCTCTAAACCCGGGGTCTAGATTTTGGGGTCACTAACCGATAAACCATAATATAATAAACACAGCGGAATAAAATAGTATATATGACCCCTTACATGCAACTGGATCGATCACAGGTTTTAGTATGGAATAGGCACTAATGCAAACCAAATGTTATTACAACTCATAAGTCTAATTAGCTTACAAATTATTCCAAATTTTATTACAAACATCTAGACTATTCAAGTGTCCCAAAATAGTCTACCTGGAAAACACACCAAACTATCTACAAGCCCTCGACTTCTGATCAAACCTGGAACTCGAACCTGCTCTGACTTAGCTGAAAGATTAGAATAATAGACAAGTATGAGCGAAAGAAATGCTCAACAAGCAGTATAAAGTGTGCTTGAAATGATAAACCATATTTTGATATTAACCGAACAACAACATAAAACCAGTGATATTAGATTAATTATGAAAGCTAAACAAGCTATCAGCAATAAAAGATAATTTTTAGATTGG